>NC_052138.2:3342914-3411558 GCF_016086655.4 Lepeophtheirus salmonis | reverse complement strand
GGAACAATGATGTACATTGACGAATAAAAAAATATACTCCAAAATATATATTTTCTAAAAAATCAATAATAAGTAAATACTTCATTCTTAAATTTATTAATTTTAAAATAATAACCCCCTCACACCTAAGCTGTGTTCTCTTGGCTTAGGTGGGAGATGGTTAATATTTCGAAATTAATCAAGTATGTCTTAAAACATCACACATCAGTTACTTTTTATCCGACAATACTTTTTTAACCTAGCGGAGGTTCCGAATTGAATCCCAGGACCTTTAATATTTATCTCCGTCAACGAAGTTGCACTGAAGTTTTGTTTTAGCCTCTGTTCGATTTTCTGCTGTTACCCAGGACTATGGAAAAGAGGCCATTAAATTTTGAGAGGTCAAGGTAGCACAAAACGTTAAAATGGTCATATCAGCAATTGATGAATTTTGTTTTTTTCTTGAAGGCAGACTTCAGGCAGTTGACGTACACGGAAGGTTGCCTGCCTGCTCCTAAAGAGTGTTCGAGGTCCTCTTCTACCTTCAACCGCATGGGGGTATTGTAAATCGTCTTTCTCGAGGCCCCAGTCTACTCATAGATGGCCTTCTCGGACACTCCCGCGCGGAATGTGCTCATGGCGTCGACTAGGCCAATGTTTTTCTTAGCAATCGAAAGATAATTATGTCTTCTACAACATTACTCAACGAATCTTACGAAATCAACGAATTGTTGAAGAAAGGAATCCTGCAATCGTCTTCTTTTAATTTTTTTTCCCGCTATCGAACATAGTAAAAAAAATGACTTAACCTCTCAAAACTTGCCTGATAGGGATGAGTAAATAATAACGGTTGACCCAGTATGTAAGTTTAAAGAAGATGTTTTATATAGCACAAAAACCAATTAAGGAAAATGACCTTAGGTGGAGGCTTGTGCTCTTTCTAGTTTTAATTGTGAACCCCTAGACTTAAGCATTACTTTTCCATCACTTTTCAATCCCAGAGCATAATTCATCCATGCGAAGTTGTGTAATTTTTATATTGATATTGATCTTTTTAAATTTGCAAAGTTCGTTATTTTACCTCAAGATATGATCACAAGAAAAAAAAAAAATACGTGCACAAAATGATAGCCCTTATAAAAAGAAAAGAACTTATAGTGAATGAACACGAGAATAAGACATATGTAATAAAAACTATGTTGCTATTTATTGGTCCATTAAGATTCTAACCTATAAATAAGACAAAAAATATTACTTTTTGCAGGCATTCATATCGAAAATTGTTGAAAATAATTCTCATACAAGAAAAATAATCCTTAAACGCTAGACATAAGCTCTTCCAATTCTCTTAGTGCAGACTCCACGCGATCCCATTTATTTTCACTCACTTTTACCCATGTTTTAATGTTTAAATGAATACTCAAAATTGATTTAATGTTCTTTAAATTAATATCAGGAAGGTTCCTGTTACCAAATACAAGCAATATATAGGACAATGTCTTCATTTGTGATATTTTAAGACTATCTATCAACGAGAACATATTTTGCGCAGTAGATCTTTGACGAGATCGAAGAGTTTTATTCTCCATTTTCAAAGTGGTAAGTGACACATTCTCGTTCATCAAAATAGCTGAAGATTTGAGAGCGTCTGCAATTTGATTTAGGAGTCTAACAAGTTCATACTCATGCTTGGGTCGAAATAAACAGGAATAGTTAATTATATACTCAGGTAACGAATGCTCTACGTTAACTCTTCCCTTCCTTAGTATTTCACCAGTTGCCTCAGATACTTTTTGAAAGAGGAGTGCAAATGGATGAAAAATAGATCGGTACGTGTGAAAGACGTGTGGTTCAAATATTGATTTAAGCAAAAGAATCAATGATATTCTATAAGCTTCGGAATCGGATTTTGAAAATATTTGAAACTCCCCATGAGAAAGTCGATCTCTGAGTCTTGGACCATCCGGTAGAATTAAAATATCATAATAGAACTCCAACAGAGGATCTCCTAAGTAATCTCGCATTCTATTTAATTCAGCAGTGTCGCCAGAATGCGAAATCTCCGAAGAAAATATCTCTTCAAAAGTAGTATAAAATTGATCCGACTCTGCCGTAAGTAGTCTCTCCGGACAATTATTCACTCTGGTAAAATGTCTTCTCAGGATCGACTCTAAATAAGGCAACAAGTTTAGTAGAGCTAGATCATACTTTTTTAAGCTATAAAGGTACAAAATTCGATTAACTATCAAAATACAGTCTTCATCACTTGTATCTAATTCAAAATGTTCAAAGAGCCTAAGAGGAAACTTAAGACATCTATCCAAATTTAAGCTGAAAGGTCTTTGAAGTAAATTTAAATTCTTCTTCAGTATTTCATGACCAATGGATTGAACGACAAGTATAGTAGCAGACACATATGCATGGTGCAATTCATCAAATGATACAAATCCATGCCAAAGAATGTTGCGAATATTTAATGTATCCGGCGAGCCCATTAATGAAGTTAGAATTTCAGCGTTCACGTCTCCGATAAATTCTCTCAGGCGAGCATCCTGTAAGATATCCTTGAGAAGGTTGGGTATTTTTATTTTCATAGAGAATAAAATGTTTCCAAGAGATCGCTCAATGTCCATAGTCATCCAAAGTAAAAGCTCTCGAATGTCTATCTGTTTAAAAGGATGAATGTGTATAAGATCATACCATTCTTTTGGGTATAAAAGCCATAGAAAACCATTTAATTCAATACCAGATGGACTTTCTTGTAAGTAAATATGAGAGTTTCGACAAAATTGATAAATATCCTCCAAACAAAAGTTTTCATGAGCTTTAGAAATAATGGGTACGGGCTTGGAGATTTGATAATTGGATGAGTGAGATGCGGATGGTGATGTATCCAAATAAATGAGGGACCTCACTTTTTCAGAGAGGAAAGAATCGCTTTGAGTCATTCTGAGCTGCGTTTAAAATCCTGATGAAGAACTTTAAATAGCCTTTGAGCCTTTTGAGGCCCAAGTCCGGGAATGAGCGCTATTTCCTCTGGGGTAGCCTTGTAAATATTTGCAAGGCTTTCAAAGTGAGAGAGAAGAACAGATGCATCTGTTTTATTTATGGATTTGATAGATGTAAGAGCATCAATGAGTCGAAAGGCTTTGTTGGGATCGGAATTATCTGTAGTGATTAGATCAGGGGGGTTTATTTTCGAGAGCCTTATAATTTTCAATTATTTTGGCAGCCTCTTCATTGCTCCATGCTAGTAAGAGAGTTAGAGAAGAAAGAATGGATATTCTCATAAGTTCCTTCAGGGCATGGTGAGGTTCTTTTAAATCAACGAGCACCAGGATTATTCGATGACTATAGGTTGTGCCTGAAAAAAATTGAGGTTTGAATGGAGCAACTCTGAATATTGATTTTTTTTTCTTTTACATTTAATAAAAAATCATTTAAAAAAAAAAAAATCATTGATATTCAGAGAGGGAAGAAATGAAATTGCCTAAAGTTTTGAGCCTTTCGTGGATATAGTCTGGATGCAAAGTATGATAGCGAATACTTAAAAAAAGTGATGCATGCAGATGCCCCAACAACATAGTCTGGAGCAATGTTGTCCTTAAACTGCCAGTTTTTGATACTCTTGAGTAATAGATTGCCTTTTTGACGGTTATTAACAAGGATCATAGTAATGAATAATAAATTGCGGTAAAGAGATGAGTGAGAGTAATCATTAGAAGGCAAGTGGAGCAGTGGACTGAGTGGGTTCTTCACTTTCAGTGCTGTTGTTGTGAAGGAAGGAATTCATGGATTGATCGGTGGATTGAGGAGGAGAGGAAAGATTGATTTTATTGTGAGAGCCCGGAGCTTGAATGGAGGTAATAAGAGGGATCTCTGCAGCCGAGGGATGAAGGAGACTTATCATATCTCCTAATTTGTTAAAGGCATCTCCAGCCTTGGTGAAAATCTCTCCGACTTTACTAGCAGAGTTTGTACTCATCATTTGGTCGCCATTAACAAAGTAGGAGGGGATTTAATCAAAGGAATTCTAAATTCGTCAACTGGGAAGAAATATTACAAATTGAAAATTTGGAAAGAATGTTGTCACTTTGTATTGGTAGTAAAGTAGTAACGAAAAATACATGAGCAAAAGAAAAATCTGGACAGGGGAACCATACTACACAAACTATTATAGCCCAATATTAAACATTCTTTACATCGGTATTTCTCTCAATAGTACTCTCCTACGAAGAACTAAGTACAATAACTACTACGGTATATCTTATTTAGTTTGTGCTTATATTAATGTAGTGATACTAATTTATCAAAATTATATCAAACCTCTGATAAAGGGAAAATTATAAAATAAGACCGGAATGGGCCGTCAGATCTTTGTAGAAATGACGTAATCATAATGACTTCATACATCAGGAAGATTTATTCTATGATGACATAAAATTAAAAATTAAATACAGGAAAAAGGTCTCCATTTCATCAAAAATGTGGGTTCTTTTCAACTTTCAGGCCTTATTAACGGTCGTCCTTCTCCTCATCTGCACTTGCTCATATGTAAGAGGATTTTGGCCATCCCTTTTGGATCGTAGGAAGACTGGAATCTTGGGATCTTTCTGGAAGTTTGCTCGGGTTGGAGAGAGACTCAGTCCCTATGTTGCTTTTGCATGCATTGCAATGGCCTTAAATGGAGTTTTTGTTCAGCCCTCATAGCTTTGTGTTGATTGATATTTAATAAAAAAACTTTTTATTCTAATTATAAAAGGAAAAATATTATTTTTTATAAAATAACTCGTTGATTTTTTCCCCTCTTAAATTGTCAATTGAGAGTATAATATCTGTTTGTATTAAATATATTATTGCACTACAGGTTCACAAAGAACCGTATTAAGTTTTTAATGAATATTTTTTTTTGTACCAAAATTGAGATAAATTTGATTCAAATAAAAAAAATAATCATAAATTTTTATAAATTATTTCATTGTTTATTGGATTTTTAACTAGGAAACACTTCTATGTTATTAAAATACATATATTATATTTAAAGTAGATAATTATAGAAAATTTATCCATTTATAAGCATAATTTAATCGAAGTAATATTCGTAAAAAGAATTCGTTTTGTAAGAATATTTAAGTATGCGTTAGGCTGGATACAATTATTGGATATTATATTATTACTTGACTCCTATCCCCGCTTTCAAACTTGCGCAAGTACAAGGTGGTCCATTGAAATTTGAACACTTACTAATTCAATAACTAATTAAGCTTCAGTCATTGAAATTAATTCATATTTATATATATTAAAGCATAAACAAGTAGTTACGAATCAAAACAAACTAGAGCTCTAGCTTACATACAAGTCAAGAAAATGGCACTTGAACTTGATAGATAGGAGAGGAAGAAAGGTTGTATCAAAAAAGCCATACTAGATCCGGAGGAGTTAAAGAAGACAACCCAGACCAATCCCCTAAGTCTATGAGGGCATTATTAGAGATATAAGGGTTTCACAATAGACTTTCAAGAGTGATAACCCAGCATTGGGACGCCATGACAGACGGACTCTACCTGCAGCGGGTCCCAGGCCTTTTGTAGCCTCGAAGCCATGATTGCGACTAAGGACATTAATGATTAAGAGAGCTCAGACACATCTATTTATAGTACTAATTTTGTTGAAATTCTATAGTTAATTAATAAATTATATCTTGGTGAAGTTTAAAATTCAAAGTGTTCAGATTATAATGGACCACTCGGTAAATAGTAGAATAAGACTTTAATAATTTTTCAAGATCACATTTTCTTAAAAAAGAACGTACAACACGGAATGGAGGTCTCTATTAATTTACTATTCATAAATTTTTGTAAGAATGTATAACAATATAAAAATAAATAGAGATTAATTTTCGTATGCATATGCTCATGGGAAGTAGGATGGTAATTGGAGAGGGGGAGAGGAAGGGTTATAACCCCACTACGTAAAGCCGGGTACAGCTCTTCCCCTTTTAACGGCCTTTTTAATTTTCTTGTCCTTCTTTTCTTTTTTCCTCTTTTGAATGTTCTCCGTTCGTTTCTTTTGATGCGCATCCTTCCGCTTCTCTTCATCATCCACCCGTTTATCCCATTTCCTTACAGTAGACTTTTTCTTAGCATCTATTTTTTTAACAGTCTTTTTGAGAAGAGCTTCATCATCCTTCACTTTGACACCCTCTAACTTATTTATAGCAGCCTTCCAAACGTTTTCCTCTTCGATCTCCTTCACTCTCTCCCCTTTACCTTTCTCTTTGAGACTTTGAAGCTTTTCCTTTTGAGATTGAATCTTTTTGAGTGCGGCTTTGGGATCGAGGGTCTTTTTAGTGGGGCCATTCTGGATTTTATTTCCGTTGAGCTCAGAGAAGTCAAATTTGGAGAAGACGACTTTTCCATCGGAATTGTAGACGGGTTTAGAGGATTTCTTTAGCTTCTTGCTGGGAGGTTCAGAAGAAGGATCTGAGGAGGTGGCATCCTTCTGAGCAGAGAGTTCTTTCATGCGAGCAAGTTTGGCTTTAGCCTTGCGCTCTTCAAGTGCCTTTTTCTTCTTTTCTTTTTTACTTAACTTGGCCTTTCTGGTATCAGGAGCTCCTATGAATTAATTAATATTCAATCACACTGGTTAAGATCAAATGATAAATAGCAAAGGGGAACAATTGGGGGAGGGGGGAATTTTGTACAAATGAATTGAAAACAATAATCGAATTTATGTTTGAGTGCAGAACCCAAAACTGATCTCAGTTTTTCTCTTAGTCATCTAAATTCTGAAATAACTGGGATTGTAGTAATTATGGACTATTATCGTTCAGAATCATCTTTACTCTTAAAACAATAATCAAATTAAAAGTAGGATTAATAGTGTTTTTATTGATTCTGTATCTTGCTCTGAACTCGATATATTTCTATTCGTAGACTGAAAAATGAGGAATATCACAGTTTATATTATAGAAAAATATTCAATGTATTACTTTTTTGTTCCATTTTGTATTTTTTTAAGTGATCCCATTTCTCATGGGGAGTGTAAAAGCAAATAGTCAATATTACCATAATATTTTTTCCAATTTCGAGGCGAATTTCATGACGTCATGCCTCGTAAAAAGAAGATCGAGGCAATCGAAGGAAGATACTTCTAACTTGATCATCCATATGAGAACTACCAGACCTCATAAGGGGAGGAGACACCAGGATCGAAACAACAAAGCAATCCATTAACGATGAGTAGATAATTTTACTATTTCAAAATGGGATCACTTAAAAATTACAAAATGGAACACGATTCCTTGGAGACTATGTATTATGAATAACATATCAGGGTCTAAAAAAGGTCTTGTTTTTCATCATTTTTCAGCCTAAAAATGGAATTATATCGGGTTCAGAACAAGATGCAGAATCAGTAAAAACAGTTTCATTTATCCTACTTTTAATTTAGGATTGTTCCTTTTATGGCCTTGAGTTCAATTGTACAAAATGAGTGTTCCCCTGTGTAGACAATACTCACCACTTTTCAGACTTTCCAATTTATCCTTGAGACGTTGGCGAAGCTCATTTATATCCGTGACGCGATTCACTTGATTATTTAAATTCTTTTTGATCTCATAGGGAACGTCTCCAACTGCAATAATATTTAATTTATATAATAAGATTAAAGCATTAACTCAGCTTGGACTAATTCGTTATTTAATTACCCTCCTCATCGTCGCTTTCTGCCAGCTTATGTTTCGGAATATGGATCAAGGATAACACATTAGAAATATAGGCATTGTCTTCAACGAGTCGACTCCGCAGAGTCGTAGAATTATCCGCAATCACCATCACCACAAAGATTCCAGATATCAAGAACAATTTAAGTCCTTTTCAATTCAACGTGGGATATTTTGTTTTCTAGAGTTTTGTTTTGATGACGTCAATGGTAGGTGGGGTATTTTGGTAATAAAAGTTACAACCGCTACAAAAAGTGTTTTTTTAAGTATGCCAACCAGTTTCAATTTGAATAAATAATTCTAGTGAAGCTACCTAGCGAACTTGACATCATTTAATTTTGTATTTATTGTTTGACAATTGACATCTATAACTAATGCTAATAAATTAATTATCGGTTCATACCAATTGGAACTGTGTGTTTACGTATCTATGGATAAATAACATAATGTGGTACATAGATATCAAATTTTCCTCGAATCAAAATCTATTTCTTATATGTATATTTTTCAATAAATAATTAGATAGCAAAAATATACAGAATTTAAAAATGAAAGATATCCTTATAATTAATGTACCACAAGTTATTATATATAGGTCGGTGATCACAAAATATACAGTTGTGACGTAGTTGGTCCTCCAAAAGTGTGCTCTAATTTTACAGTGTTGACAAAATTCACAAATTATTCGACTACTTAAATTTTGATAATTCTTTTTATTCCTCTTGGTGTTAGATTAACTTTTGATCCATCAATCTCTCAGCTCAAAGATGGCGAGTGTCGTAATGGGAGACGCGGAAAAGACTTTTATTCTGGAAGGAATTAAGGAAAATGTTCGAGTGGATGGACGACATCGTAAAGATGTTCGTCCTATAATATTAGAAACGGACATAATAACGCATGCCAATGGTTCTGCTCGAATCAGATTGGCAAATACGGATGTACTCGTGGGTGTGAAAGCAGACTTGACTAAGGATCAACCTGGTGGACTCGCATTCTATGTAGATTGTTCTGCAAATGCATCCCCAGAATTTGAAGGTATTAGATTTGGCTTATTATTAGACTTTGGATCTGTGAGCGATCGCTCAAAAAAATGTTCACATTGACCTTTTGAGAAAAATTGTAATTTTGTCCTGTTTAGTTTAGCTTTTGATGATTCTTTGATGATATTTTTCGAGGGAAAATTCACTTACAAAATCCCTCCTTCATTAGGCTCTTTCATTGTCGGTAAAACTATGTATATGTTGCAATCAGGGGTATGATAACATGATCGGATATGATTCCTAAAAAACCGATTTGAAGAAGTAAAAATCTGGCGGAAAAAATGACTGTAGAATAATCCCCTTATAAACTTGCAACAAATGAAAAATACTTTAATTTAATAGAAGAAAATCTTTCTAAAATATTCATTTGTTCATGAAATATACCCAAATTTATGAATAAATATAAAACAACACTACTCGCATTAAATTACCTTTATAAAACTGTATTTTTCTTCAATTAAAAAATGCTCAATTTTGATATTTAGGTGTGCTAATTTTCAAAATTTTAGCTATTTTGGCAAAATAAAATCTCTCAAAAATTCTAAGTCTAATTATTATCCATTTTGAATAATTAATAACAAATATTTTAAATCATTAATTCTTTGTGAATTTTTTTCGAGGACGAGGAGGAGAGGATCTTGCTACAGAGATATCCTCCACACTCGCTACAGCCTATTCAGACCTACGCGTGTTTGACACATCCATTTTACAAGTATTGAAGACCCGTTACTCTTGGGTCCTATGCGTGGATGTACTCATCCTTGAGGTAGGTGGTGGAAATCTCTTTGATGTCTCATCTGCTGCAGTTAAATCCGCTCTTTTCGCAACTAAAGTCCCCACAGTACGCATTTTAGAGATGGACGGTGGCGTACCCGAAATTGAGCTTTCAGACGATCCAGATGATGGATTTCGATGTGATGTGTCAAATGCACCCGTTCTAGTAACTCTAAATCGCATTGGACATTTTTGTATTGTGGATGCTTCCCCGAATGAGGAGGCATGTTCCTCTGCTGCCGTGGTTGTTGCAGTGACTCCGATTGGAAAAATATCTTCTATCAGAAAAATCGGATCAGGTTCTTTCCATCCGGATACACTGGAAGACGCTCTATCTACTGCAAAGGATGTCGGAATCAATATGAACAAAGCTCTATATGATAAACTCAAGGAAGAGGAACAACTTGGATCCAAAAGGAAGGAGTTTGGCTTTTTAAGAGAATAAATATAATATATAAATACAAAAATCGTTCAATTGTATATTTTGAGTATATAATAATAATATAAAAAATTATAGTCTATAAAATGAGATAATTAATTATTGTAATTAATAGTTAGTGCATCGTTTTGAAGTTCCTGGCTGAGTTGGGTTTGAAGATCACTTAATTTCTTTTTAAGGACGGCGACGCCCATAAGAACGATATTCTCGGGTTTGAGAGATCCAGCTGCTTCGGTAATGAAAAAGAATTTGTTTGGCTTGGCCTTGTAGTCATATGGTGCTTGCGTTTGATCCTCTTCCAATTCAGTATACTCTGATTTGGGCCATTCCTCCGGCTTAGGGTAGAGTGTGTGTCGTAGAGCATTATCCGGATCGTATTCAAAGGAGACTCCCGCAGTTGGGTTCCATTTCGCATGTTCCTTAGCAAAGCCTTTTTTGGCATACGCTCTTACTTTGAGCTCTTGTCCTTTACGAAGCTTTACGATGAGGATATCATCGTTTTCATTTCCGTATTCGTGTCCGTCCTCCTCCTGAAAAAAGATGTAGAAACATTAATGAATAACCGTGAAAAGGACGCATTACCTGATTCCTGGATGTGACAGGTATAACTTTGGGATCGGAGGATTTCAAATCTGCTGAAGTGACATTTCGTGTCGTTTCTTCATGACATTTAACATCCAGAGTAAACTCAACGGCACATTCACGACAAAAGTCCGTACATGTACAGTCACGAGAGTACTGCATGGAATCCACAGCATCATCACTTGTTAAAGGTATCATTCCAAGTCGATGAGCAATGAATTCATCGCTAAGGACCGTTGAATTGGACTCTAACTGCACCCAATCAATGGCCATGATGGGTGTTTCGGCAATCATGACTCGACGAATAGCGTTTGCTACACTTAGATCCGTATCTTCCAACGTGAATTTTACCAAATCCTCCGTTAGCTCTGTTATATTAATCGAGGGTTGATTCGCGTACGGCATCTTCTCTCTCTTCCGCTTTATCGGATATACACAATTTTCAAAGTAATAGATTGTTTATATTTATTTGAGCTTCTCAAGCTAGAATATTATAAGTTCACAACATTAGCCTAATAAATTAAAAAATACTATCACGAAACCTTCACATGATTTCTATTTATTAAGAATTTTCATATTTGATGTTGAAGATTTCTGCGAAAAAGTTCGTATGTCATTAGTCTTAAGCTTTCCACCAGATGATTTACCAATGTGGCAACAAGGAACCACACCAGTCGAAGGCATATTTCACATCTAGGAAGAATAATCACTTTTTATATTTTATAAAATAATGCAACTTATTGAATAAAAAAGTAATGGTCATAATAGAAAGGTTGGGTGGTTTAAAAAGTAGATCGTTTATCCCGATGTTAAGTAATCACTTATCAATGATCATACATTTCAAAGTTTAATTATGACGAATTTCTTCACTCATAAAAATGGAAGAACAATTCTTTGAAATATGACGATGGTGATTTAAAATAATGTTTGGATATTTGAACTAAATTCCTTAGATGACTTTCTATTCTTTCAAAGTTTTTTTGTGCATAAAACTAGGAAGAAATTGTAAGCCATGTTTTATAGGGGAATGTCTAGTCGAGCATGGCAACAAAATAGTTCCTAAACTTGACTGTATAATATGATATTTTTGAAATTAATTGTAGTTCATAATTATAAAGAGACAAAATGAGCATATTTTGCTTTAAAAGTAATCAATTATTTCATTACATCAAATACACCCTTCCATATTTTTATTGATCTTATTATAATATTTTTTCTTCACGTCCTCCGTGTAAAAAATAATGGCTTACTCTACATCTCCTGTAGAATTAGCGCTCGAGTGGAGTCTACTGAAGTCATAATTTAAACTCATACAACATTTTAAATATATGGATAAATTAATACAAATCGTAAATAGTACGTGATTAATTAGATATATAATTATATCTTAAACATAAGGATATAATAATATTTCATGTGATTGATTAATTGTTAGTCCATTAAGCTGAGCTGCTTTGTCAAGGCTTGCCTTGTTTTTATATATGGGAGGGGGACTTTGAGCGCTGCTCCTCGAACAGAGGAATTAAAAACTAACATACATAGAATAAATAAATTATTTTATCAAATAACAAGTACAGCTCTCTCTCTCCACCGCTATGGGGTCCAAGCGTGCTCTTGTTCTTCTTGCTGAAGGTGCAGAAGAAATCGAGACCTCCATTATCGTGGATGTCCTCCGACGAGGAGACATCACCACGGTAATGGCTGGTCTGCCTGACAGCGTCCAGCCCATCAATTGCTCCCGGGATATGAAATTCCTCCCAGACAAGGCACTCAAGGATTGTATCTCAGAGTCCTTCGACGCTGTCATCATGCCTGGTGGGCTCAAAGGTGCTCAGAACCTTGCGGCTTCTGCCACCGTGAAGGAGCTTCTGGAGAAACAGCTGCAGGTAATAATAAAAAAATACATCAAATCCCAGTAGTTGAATGAATTCCTAATTAATTGTCTCATTATTTATTTACATTGCAGAATGGAATTGTGGCAGCCATCTGCGCCGCTCCGACCGTCATCTCCTCCAATGGCCTTGCAAAGGATAGGAAAATTACATCATATCCCTGCTTTAAGGATGATTTCGTCAAAGCTGGCTATCAGTATGTAGAAGAGGATGTGGTCGTCGATGGACCTCTCATCACAAGTCGTGGGCCTGGAACGGCATTCGCCTTTTCTTTGAAATTGGTCGAGGTTCTTCAATCCTTGGATAAAGCCAATGACATCAAGAAGGCCATGCTTTTGTAAATACATACTAATATAATAAAGTAATAATATAATATTAAACATAATTATTTCCAATCTTAATCATGCATGTACTTTACATTACTATGTCAATCATTTAAATCCCTTATTACTAACAAGCATTAAAATAGTTTATGTATTATTTTAACCCATATCATCCAATCAACATCAATATTTGACAACATTACCTTTATTTTTCCACAAATTATTATTTCCAATTTAAAAAACGTCTTTAGTTCTTAAGTTAAAATATTGTACGTAGTTACATTTATTGTGTTAAATCCCGAAATATACAATTTAAAAAAAAACTATTATTGTGTTTTTTAAATTATATTATGATGACTAATTCAAAGAGTAAGTCGCCATTACTCAATTGTGCATTTTGCTAGTGCTGCTTTTTGCAAAAAGGAGGGGCCTTATTAGCTAATAACGGGTTGGAGCGTTCAGTTTTATTTTCTCCATGCCTCCGCACAAATATTTATAAATGATATATTCAATGCACGCAAAAACTAATACACAAAATCACTGCACTATCATAATTAATGTCAATGGAAGAATTAAACACCCATAACTTATTCATGAATGAATAAAATTCTTTACAGTAAGGTACAGAGCCAAATATACTCTATGATTACACAAACGAACAATTAGAGGAGAAAATTTTTTACAAAAAATTGAATTTATCTTTGAGCTCAAAATCCAAAATTAATTTCAGTTTTTGGCTCAGTTGTCTGTTTTAAGGGTAAAAAATGACTCTAAACAATAGTAGTCCTGAATTACTATAATCCCAGTTATTTCAGAATTCAATCATCAAATTAAAAGTAGGATCAATAAAAATAGTGTAAAAGTATTTTTATGACTATAACATTGTTTTTATTGATTCTGTATCTTTTTCTAAACTCGATATATTTCCATTTTTAGCCGGAATTATGACACTCTTCTTTAGACCCTTATAATTTATTCATCAAAAGGAATATCATAACTTATATTATAGAAAAATATTCAATGTATAATTTAAAAAGATCTACATATTTAAAAAATTGGCATCTTCAAGGATCTTTGTTCCATTTTGTATTTTTTTACGTGATCCCATCGAAAAAAATAGTAATTGAACAAATCTAGCCCTACTATAGAGATTTTCAGTTCATATTACTTTGATTCTATTCAAGTATCACTATTTATCATTGGTATCAAGTAGTATTCAATACAGGGATTAAGTTTTTATTTATTCATAGAACGGAATTAAAAATATATAGCTAGGCTTTTAATAAAATATGGCATTAATACAGTAGACTTAGTTAATATCTACTATTTGATGAAGTCTCATCCAAATTTATTGTAAATATCAAATATGTCCATTGTATGTAGTAATAATAAATGTCTAAACTTTGAGCCCAGAAAATAGCGTTTTCTGCATTGATGAAAGAGCTCAAATCTAGAGCTCTTTAAGGAATCGAATCGGCATTCCTGCATGATTGGGAGTACTTATTTAAAGTTGTTTAATTTAACGGTAGATGGCAGATTTGTAAAAATGACGTCATATTATGAACGAATGTTGGTCGTCATCAAACAAACAACAATTACTAACGACACAAAACTCTTGACCTAAGATTGATTAATGGTTGAGTCTGAAAATTAATTATTATATTAATATTTAGCCAAAGAGATGGGTCGGAGTGAGAAAAAGAAAAAAAAGAAATCCTCGAAGAAGCGTCGACACCGATCCCCTTCAACTTCCTCATCCTCTTCAAGCGATGATGACCATCGACATCGTAAAAGCCAAAAGAAAAAGTCTCGGAGACGACGTCATGAGTCAAGTTCCGACACGGACTCCTCAACAGATTTGCTCCTGCGACTGGAGAAGGAAAGGATGGAGCTGAAGAAGAGAAAACGTCGTGAGAAAGAGTCCATGAAAGCACGAGAAACGCCTGAAGAGAAAAGGGCTCGACGACTCCTTAAGAAAGAGAGTAAGAATCGAAAAATGAATGTGGAAATGGGATGGAATGATGAGGTTCGATACACAAATGAAGACAATCCATTTGGAGACTCTCAACTCACTGAAAATTTCCGTTGGGATGCCAAGCTCAAGAAAGAAGGGTTGGAATCTCTATCTGAAAAGGATTATTCCAAACTCCAACGCCTCAAAGTGGAAGAAACGCGCCAGGAGTTGGAAAAAGTGAAAAAGGCTCGACTGGAGCGGGAGAGAGAACGAGAAGAAAGACAGACTCTTCTTGAACTTCAGGAACGCTCAAAGGAAAATGATAAATTTGTGAAATGGCGGCAGGATGAAGATGAGTTTCACTTGAAACAAGCACGAACTCGATCTCAAATACGTATTCAAGATGGAAGAGCTAAGCCCATCGATCTTTTAGCAAAGTATATCACTTCGGAAGAGAATGAATGCGACGCCATTCTTATGCATGAACCATATACTTATCTCAATGGTCTTACCCTCATTGATCTCGAAGACTTGCTCGCAGACATTAAAATATATGTGGAAATCGACCTACAAAAGAATAAAGACTTTTGGGCTGACATAACTACCATTGTCCATGATGAACTCTATAAACTTCGTAAAATGGACGAAGTAGAGTCCCGCCGTCAAGGGATACACAAGTCTGTTACCCATGAAGTTAACAACATATTCAAAGACAAAACTTCCAAGGAACTTCAACTACTTCAGGAAAGTATAGAAGTAAAATTGTCTGGTGTGGGAGAAGGTATTGATGTGGGCTACTGGGAAACACTACTGGGTCAACTGAAAGCCCATCTGGCTCGTGCAAGACTAAAAGAGCGCCATGATGATAATCTTAAAAATAAACTTGAAGTTCTTAAAGCAGAGCAAGCAAATGACCATATTAAAAAGTTGGATAAGAACAAGGAATCTTCTCCTGAGCTTGACGAAGAACCTGGACCAAGTCGAGATGTCGAAAGTGAAATGCTCAACCCTGCTCTTGAGGAATATGAAAAGGGTAATTACAGTCCTCATTACAGGAATGAGGATGAGCTGGAGCTTGGAGCTATCGTGATATCTGAAGAAGAAGACGCTAATAGACGAAAATCATATCAAGCAAAGGCTCTTAAGGGAGTAAGAGTCGAGTCTGCAATGAGTGCTGAGGAAAGGGCACTTGAAAGAGAGGCTAAAAAAGGAATGAAGGATGATGAAGCAAGTTTCTCAGTGGAGAGCGCCCTTGAACAAACTTATGAGTGGTCGGATAAATATCGACCACGTAAACCCCGGTACTTTAATAGGGTGCACACTGGTTTCGAGTGGAATAAATATAACCAAACTCACTACGATGTGGATAATCCTCCACCAAAAATCGTTCAAGGCTACAAGTTTAATATATTTTATCCTGATCTGATAGACAAATCCGGAACTCCATCCTACACCCTTAGACCATGCGCAGAAAACAGAGACTTTTGTATACTTCGAATTCATGTTGGACCCCCATATGAAGATATAGCATTTAAGATCGTTAATAGAGAATGGGAATATGGGTACAAAAGGGGTTTCAAGTGTCAGTTCCACAATAACATTTTCCAACTTTGGTTTCACTTTAAAAGACTTCGATACAGGAGATAAAAAGAAAAGCACTGTTCTTTTCTTTTTACAAATATCTCTATCAATATTATATTTTGCATTATTGTTGTAATGTCTTTTGAAAATAGATATAAAAATATTCCAGATATATATTAATGTATTATTAAGAAATTATGGTCATGAATACTATGCTCAAAAACCTATCTAACTTTGACAACAATTGAAATGTATTAGTTCATTTTCAAATCTTGAAACATGTCTTGAACAACACCTTGAGAGGGGTGTGCATTTGTGAAAATCACTCCCACAAAAACGTGCTTCCCAAAGTCTTTGTGGACAAGAACTTTACAACAACCCAGATCCTCAATACGAAATCCTAATAAACGAAACTTTTCGTCTGTTTCGTAAAAAGTAAGGGATCCTTTAGGTTTGGCGTAGTAAGGAGTTCCGAATGAAGGATGAATGAAATCTGCCCAGTAGCCTTGATCCTTGATTCGAGCACAAACTTCCTTTGCAATCTCAAGAAAATGTTCTGTGAGGACTTCTCGTTCCTCCTCTGTTGCATCGCTCCATTTGGACATGTCTGCATTTGTCTTTTGAGAGAGGGAGATAACACTCATTGGACTTAGCTCATTTATATGAGGAAACATGGGCTGAACGTGACTTTTGAGGAGAGTTGGAGCCTCATGAAACTCAAATTTAAGAGTACGGATCCCCGGCAATTCAGGGAACTCTGTTAAAAGAAATAGTATTGTCATGTGTATATATGTGTATATGATTCCAAAGTACCTGAAATAATATTCTTGCACAAATAAGACTCAGATCCCTTTGTATACTGAATAAAATCCTTCGCAGATGAAAGTGTTTGTGTTTGAACTTCCTTATTCGTAAAAGAGTAAAGGAGCTCATCTGAAGGGTTTTTCTCATTCTTTGAGCTATCTTTCTTATCTTGAGAGGGCCCTACAAAACCAGGCAGGGGAAATCTGGGGTCCACATCTGAGAAAACACTGAGTTTTGGGTCAGGCCAAACAGTTTCTGACTCTGGAGAATACACGTACATTTCAGTTAATCCTCCAGAAGGTGTCTCATTTCGCCAGCGCATTCGACTCAATCCACTGCAAAATCCTCTTCTTATTGAGGCCATATCCTTTAGCGAATATGATACAAACGACATTTCTAGATTTTTACTTTCTAGTTTCTTAGTAAATTTTAATATTATTAATAATGTTTCAGTCCAGTCAATTACGACACTTGTTTGTTTTAATACGTCAGATTTCACAATGATTACGAATTTTATTTTGCAAATATACTACATGCAACCTTTCAATCAAACTTAACAAAAATTAAAAAGCTTTCTAGTTTTGGCAGTGTAGCTGACAACTGTCAAAACTTGGTGCGCCCCATATCAGGTGCGCTCTGAAGCATTCCTCTAATATCTATTATGCTCAGTTCAAATACCTATGCTAAGCAGTGTTTCTCATTAACATTCGAATAAATAGACTTCATAGCATTTCATTACCATAATATTAAATGGATTATTTTGTATATAGTGCGCCAGCAAGTATCCGTGGTACTGAAAGTGCGCTCCGACTGTATAAGGTTTGATAACCGCTGTGTTATAAAATCTTCAGAATTCTCCTTAATTATGTGAAAGGCCGAAAATATTAAAATATTTCCTAATACGTACAGATATGTATAAATCCTTAATTAAGACTCTTGTCTTATTGTGGATAAAAAATGAAACAAAAAGCTTTATGAATTAGTAAAAGTATATTTTCTACATTTTATATCTCTCATCATCAATGGCAAATGATGGGGATTTTTAAACATGTACTTAATTTGTATGTTAATGGAATTTTAATACATATAGATATTTATGAAAGAAATTCAATGTTATTAATCATAAAAAAATGTATACATCGTCATTTGTGAGGTTCTATCGAATTTTTCAATGTACAGTCACAGTAAATTTAATGACTTATTGTCCTACCCATGAATTTCTGAATCCATGGCTAACTACTAGCTAGTAAGAAAATAAAAAAAACTATGCCGTCATGGGACAAAACAAAATATTGCTCAATCTCTACTGTGACGTCATTAAATTAATCAAAATGTTCCGCGTGATATCGTTTCATCGTAGTCGATGGAGCTCCGGCTTCTTCCAACGATGCTCCTACTCCTCTAATAAAGATGGACAACGAAGCTCCCTCTTATCCATGATTAATACTAATAAGGAACCCTCATCAGTATTTAAACCTGTGCATGTGTCCCCCCAAAGTGGAGAACATGGTCGGATTGGGGAGGAAATTGCTGGGAAAATCAATCGCCCTGCTCTTTTAAAGGAATTGAACAAGTTTTATTTAAAGCCGGAAATTAAAGAGCTGAGTAATGAGCATGGCCTAGACGATTATTTGTATCATCAAGCCTACGTTTCCTTTCGTAAATACTGCTTGGAGATTGACAAACTTCCTCCTGATCTCTACATACTTCTGAGGTGATGCATTCTACTCATCATTTACAAAATATATCGAAATTTAATATTATGTCTTCCTTTCTAGTGACATACTCAAGGGTTACACAGTAGAGGACTTATTTCCATTTTTCCTCAAGCATGCAAGAAAAGTATTTCCTCATTTAGAGTGCATCGGGGATTTAAAAAACATTGGAGACCTCACAGACCCCACAAAATGGTATCCAGAGGCTCGTAATATTAACAGAAAAATCATTTTCCATGCGGGTCCCACTAATTCTGGCAAAACCTATCATGCTCTTCAGCGATTATTTTCTGCAAAGTCAGGCGTGTACTGTGGTCCACTTAAACTCCTTGCGGTCGAAGTTTGTAATAAGGCAAATGATAATGGTACTCCATGTGATCTTGTAACTGGAGAAGAAAGACGTTTTGCGGATTCTGAGGAGAACCTTTCTTCGCATGTTGCCTGTACGGTTGAAATGACAAGTTTAAGTCAGGTTGTCGAAGTAGCGGTGATTGATGAAATTCAAATGCTCAAAGATTTACAGAGAGGATGGGCCTGGACAAGGGCAATTTTAGGGGTTCCGGCTGAAGAGATTCATGTTTGTGGTGAGGTAAATCCTAAATTTACATTAACTCATTCATTTTCGGTTTGAGTGTTGTTTAATATAAATATTTTTTTTAAAGATAGTTATTCTATTATTTTGTAAAGGGCAGTAAAGTTTGAAAATAATCTAGGGCCCGTAATTTGTTAACACATACTCTCCTCCCTCCCCGGTTTTAAAGTTAATTAAGAGAGCCATTGTTATAAACTATGAACTCTTTCAGGCTGCAGCCATTGATTTAGTTAGAGAATTAATGATCAGCACTGGGGAAGAAGTTGAAGTACGAAACTATAAGCGGCTTACGGATCTTGTTGTTGAAGATAAAGCACTAGATAAACTCGACAATGTTCTTCCTGGAGACTGTATTGTTTGTTTTTCAAAACAAGACATTTATCGAGTGTCTAGAGACTTGGAACAAATGGGTATAGATTCTGCTGTTATTTATGGGTCTCTTCCTCCGAGTACAAAGCTTGCTATGGCAGCAAAGTTTAACGACGCAAATGACCCTTGCAAGGTTCTTGTATCGACAGATGCCATAGGCATGGGCCTAAATCTCAATATCCGTCGTATCATTTTTTATTCCATGACAAAGATACAACTTTTAGAAAATGGAGACAAAGAAATGGACACGATCTCTGTCTCTCAAACACTTCAAATTGCTGGGCGTGCTGGAAGATTTAATACACAATGGGAAACGGGATATGTAACAACTTTTAGAGAAGAAGAACTAAAAGTTCTCAAGGAATTAATGGTGCAAAATCCTCCGGAACTTCTTCAGGCTGGCCTTCATCCTACATTCGAACAAATCGAAATGTACGCCTATCATTTGCCCCACGCAACACTTTCTAATATAGTAGATATCTTTATTTCTTTGGCAGAAGTAGATGAGGGTCTCTATAGTTTATGTAATCTGGATGATTTTAAGTTCTTGGCTGATATGATTGGACATATTAAACTTCCATTAAAGGCCATGTATACATTTTGTTGTGCACCCATTAATCGTCGAATGCCTTTTGTGTGTACAATGTTTCTCAAATATACTCGTCAATTTAGTCAGGGTGAAGTTATCACATTTGATTGGCTTTGTCATCAAATTGGATGGCCCATTTCTCCTCCAAAAACTATTTTAGAGTTGGTTCATCTTGAAGCTATTCATGATGTGTTTGATACGTATCTATGGCTTTTCTATCGATTCCCGGTAAGATTATTATAATCAATCAATTGTTTTTAATGTAAAGGAACATTATTCCAATTATATTATAGGAAATGTTTCCCGATGCTGAAATAATTCGTTCTGTACAAGAAGAACTTGACCGAGTAATAGAAGAAGGCGTTTCTGATATAGTGCGTCTGCTTCGTAATGCAGAGACTGAAGTTTCATCTCACATCAATCGAGCACTTGAAGAAGATGATTTTGTGGCCAAACAGCGAAGGAACAACTTTCAAAATCAAAAAGTTCAAAATGCTAAGTCTTCCATGGAAAGGAAGCTTTCCGATGAGCTTGTTTCACAAGGTCTTTTAACTCCAAATTTACTTAAATCCCTCAAGAACGAATGGGAGTCGGATGCATCTATGAAGAAAAAAAGAAAATAATTCATTTCTATCATGAGCTTATGATTATTACTAATAATAATTTGATATTTCCTTGTTTTCAAAACCTAATAAAGTTCATTTTCATTCTGTCTTAACTCACATAAGGTTGATTTAAGGGGCATTACTTGAATGAAACATACGGTTACTTAGATATTCAATCATAATGTAACATCATTCATTAATATAATAATAAATATTTTAGTTATATGCAGGCTTCGACCAGATCAGTATTCAGCCTATTATGGTTCGTCCCTCATTTTTGAACTGCGAGGAAAAAACGTGAAAGGAATTTTGCGGTAAAAATGAATGTTCCCACGACTACATAGACCCAAATCCATTGAATTTGGGGCTTGTCAATATAAACGTATAGTATTACATTTTTGCATAATATAACCCTTGTTATGCAGGGTTGATCTTATCTGAAGGACCCTTGATTCCTTTAATCTTATCTAGTTCTGGGACATATAAATTTTTTTTATGTATATATAGCAAAATTTAACGAGGGGATTTTTTGGGGATATTATTTAACAAAATTATCTGAAAATAGTGCCCGGTACAACTTTTATTTAATATGTGAGCCCTCAGCTCTAATAATAACCTCAATACGAGGCCTCAATCACTTGCAGACCTTGAATATGTTGTCAGACTAGAGCTTGGTCCACTCCTTCATGAAGCCTGGACACCTGCAAGGAATAACACACACCCTCTCCTCCAGACGCTTCTGGAGAGGAGGGTGGCCACATGTTAAATTCTGGAAAGCTGACTCTCGAGAAGGTCTGGATCTGAACGGCGGGATAACAAGGAGCTCCGTCTGGAGTGAGAAAAAAGTTGTCCCCCAAACTTTTCTCGGCTTACTTAATCAGAAGTTCGATGCAAATATCAACATTGAGCTCCTCCTTCCTCTCAACAAAAATGACTCCACAACGCCCAAGACCATGGTTACGGTTGGCTTTTTTGTTCCGAAGACATTTCTAACTGAAGCTGAGAAATTGTCTGGATGTTCAGTTGTGATGTAGCGGGTGTTCTGCTAATTCACAATAGCATCAACAGTAAAAAAGAAATCATCAGAAAAGAGCAAAACTTAGCCCGAATTTTTGGCCTTGAGGAAATTTAGAATCCTCTTTGCTTTTTCCAATCGTCTCAGCTTGCTTCAGAGATCAGATGTCTTGTTGTCCTCCTCCGTGATTTTGTACACATGTCATTCCGGATTGAAAATAGTAAAATGTGTACCACTAGATAAGATCAACCATGTAGTTATTTCCTTAAAAAAATATCATTCAAGTCTAGTCTAATTGCAGCCTCTTTTAAGTCACCGCACTATGTGGTAATACCCATTTTTTTTAAATCGCTACAAAATAAGAAACCCGCCTTAAAACCTGGTCACATGCACTAAGCGATCACTTTTTCAGTTTGTCTTGTCTTTTATCAGGGGGATTGATACCATTTCCCCGAACAAATCCTTTAATTTAAACTCTCAAGTCTTACTCATTATGACCAAGAAACGCAAGAACGCCCAGACGCAAAAACAGCCAAACTTGTATTAAGTGGTCAGGCAAAGGAATGTGATTGAATACTTAACATGTTTAGAGAACATAATTTTAGTTTATAATTCCATGGAGACTTTCACGTCTTTTAATACTGATGAAAATGGGTCGAATTTTTTAACTTACCCATTTTTTTGGAGTTGGCAATCTAAAGAATTAATTTTCTTTTCCTTAGCTGTTATCACTATTGAAGTTAATTCCTGAGGAGTAACTTCCTTTTTTTACTACATACAATTATATACAAAACCGGATTGAACATGCGTATATACTCCTAAAAGACGGAGAGTAACCCCAAGATCCTCTTGCAGAGTTATAATTATAATCCTTGTTAGACTCAGAGTAGAATTGAGGATCGACATCGGAGTAATTACTGCCTATGCTCTTGTTTATTTCTTTTTTCCCCTCGATACAGCTGCTTGTAGCAGATCGAATGAAACGTCATGAAAGCAAAGCTGCTCCTCTTCCAAAACATACTTAAATTGTCTGGGTTACCATGTCAACGGTTTCTTTTCTTAACATGCCAAAATGCATCACTACCTATTAACCCTATTTATTTTTGTAACTTACTAGTATAAGCATGCACGTTCCACGGACGCATGGGGGACGATAAGAAAAGTGTGATGTGATGTCAATAAACTAACCTTCATCTGAAAAATTATTGAACAGATTGAATACACAGGGTTCATGCAATCGAAGACGAATTAACTGGCTAATGCAATCTCACCTTCATGTTACTACCTGAAAAGTACTGCCGAACAGATTGAATTCACATAAGTGTCCATCCAAGACGAATTAACTGGCTAATGGAATCTTCCCTTCCCTCCTAACTTTTAATAGTGAAGAACAAAAACTGTTGCTGGGCAGAAAAAACGGAGGAGGAAGATTCAAAAGTTTATTTTTGTATATGATATCTGTATCTGATAGACTCCAAAATGGATTGATTTGATTTTTGGCTTGTAAGTCCCTTGGAACACTGCTCTAAACGTATGTTACTTTTTTTTTACTCCAAGCGTCGGAGCGTCATTTAAGAACAAAGTTTTTCCAATATTGACAATTTTTTTGCACAAAAATGTAGGATTTCTGATACTTAATAATATTATGCTATTTAACTTTTTATTCAATAATAACCACAGTTATTCAATATTTTAATTATATTGAAATTACCATATGTATATTTTACCATGCATTCTAGGTCAAAGCATGGATTACTTAACATCTACCCCATAGTAAACAGAAATATAAATTTGAATCTGGATCTTTCTATTTTAATATCTTTGTTATCCCTTATGTTTTTATTATTTATATTTGAACTCGGAATGTTATAATATCGAACATTTTAGTATCGATATTAAAAAGAAAATGGCACTCATTTTATGGGAAAATATATGAATATGTTAAATTTAAACATTTAATTATTGATTCCTTGAGGGCGCTAGTGTCTATCGTCTATCAACTGCCTGTTTTATGTTGTTGTTTTTTTGAGGGGGAAAATGAATTACTGTCATAAGAAGGGGAACCTTCTCCATTTAAAATAACATTAACGTTCGGAAAATATTGTAATTATATTTAAATTACTACATATTTATTTTACTATACCTTTTCAAATCAATTTACACCAAAGACAGGCAATAATGCATACTTTAGAGGGATAAGTTGACACCATGATGACCGATTAAATAATAATAATAAAAGAAAGAGGTAAGAGCACATGCAACAGCTATTTTTCCTTTTATTATTTTTATTGGTTTTATCTTTACAAACATTTCAACCCAACACAACAGAAATTAGTTAATGTATATTCGGTATAGGCCCGAGCCCGAAAGACCACCATCTGAACCTCATTTTTTTTTAGTCCAAAACGCCCTTGGCCCGAACCTTCCATTCTGACATTAATTTCTAATGTAAAATAATTCCTTTACAACTAATCGATTACGTCATCTTTTATTTGACCCCTTATGAAAAATAAGCTGAAGATTACGTTATTGATTAAATTTAAGTGTTACACATAGAAATATCTTTTTTAGATCGTATATTTATGATTGATTTCGTACCAACATACGTTAAAGACCTAAAATGTCTAATCAACCAACCACCAATAATAGAAATTGTAAAAGTAGGCGTGTTTGTAAGATCGAAAATTCATTAACACATTGATATAAGTTTATCAATATGTAAAGCTTTAAAATTAGTGCCTTTTTATTAAATTGATTGGAATTTGATTGTGTGATATTTGACTTTATGAATTAGTTATTACATGCATCAGTTATTGAAGTTAGGAAACAAAATTTCACCATTCCAATAATGTCTATATCAGATATTAAAATTGTATGAAATTTTGCCACTTGATAGATAAAATCCAAAAATTTACTGGATCCTGGCTGTAGTTGAGAGAAAATGTCCGAAAGTAGACTGAAATTAACCTTTTTTTAAATATGAACTTTATTTAGTCCATTTTCAATGTATTAAAGCTATTTACTATCAAATTTGTCTTACATAGATTCGTAAATCACAAAATAAAATATTCGTCGCCATCGATAAATATATTCCTTTTGTCCCGTAGACAAATAACTAAATATTTTGTTAAGAATCGAATTTTACAAGTCCTATAACGAATATTTCATCTGATAAATTTATAAGATTTTGATAGTTAATAGACAAAAGCTTAAATGATTTTTTTTTCATTCATGCCTGTCGCTTACCGGAGATGTTTGGAAATTAAACCTTAATGTGTTAAAGTTATTTAAACAAAAAATAATTTACACAGAGTTGTAGCTCAGCTCATCAAGAAACGTTAGCTGAAAAAAAGACGAAAATAATTTAATTTGTTGAGTAAGTAGCGATAGAAGGGGAGCATATACTTATATTTTATATCAAAAAACAAAAAAATCTTTACTGTGGTGCCATCTATGTTTATAACCGTGGCCGGTAATTTCGTTGTGAACTTTATAAAACTATAGGTTCGTACTTTACCTGAGTTTTTATAGATGTATAAGCTCCGTCATAGATAGAGATGGATCTTTGCAAGAGCACGAGGAGAAGTCGAGAACGAGACTTATGGATTTAACACTGAATTAAGACCTATGTTTAGTAATGTAAATCCTGTGAATTTTTTAGCTGGCTCGTTTTTTTTGTTTTTTTTGAATTGGTAATATAAACAAGGAATTTTCTTTTCTTTAGCAGTTGTTATTATTATTTAATTCCTGAGTTCCTTTCCAATATAGATTCAATTATACTCAAATCCTGATTACGCATTCGTGTGTGCTCATAATAACCCTTATAATTCCTTGAATTTGGATCGACATCGGAGGCATTCTTGCCAATGTCCTTGTTTATTTCCTTCTCCCTCTCGTTCTTTGTCAGATCCGATTGTAGCTTATCTCTTACAAAACGTTCCTCAAATTGGCAGGATTACAATGTAGATTTTCAGTTTCTTTTTTTAACATGCCCATTATACACAGGATTTTCATCACTGTCGTATTTAGGTATGGCGTTAACATTCTCATTCATTAGAACATTGACTTGACTTGGTAAGAATATTTTACTTAATTTACATTTAGAGGTTTTACATTCACTTCTTTTTGATGCATTTTTGGTCAAACTGACTCTTTGAAGAGAAATATATATATTTTTTTTTTCAAGTCTATTCATTTTCATGAGAAGTCTTTTCTTTTCCTTCCCCAATGCAGAAGCTGTTCATTATACATATCTGTCTGTAATGACACATCTATGTTTTGCTGTGGTATTACATGCTCTTCAATAGTCCTAAAGGAGACATTTTGTTTTTTGTTTTCCTGGAGGAGAGCCGAGGATAAATATAAGTATGGTCATGAATATGTATAAAATAGATCTGCTTAATTTCTTACGCATAGAGTTATTTATTCTATCAAGTACCTTTTTGTCCTTTTAATATTTGATTTCTCTGTCTCCGCATCTCGAATAGAGCTTTCAGGAACCAAATATAAAGTAGGAAAAACTTTTGATTTCAAAGTTTTCCGAACCTTGCTACTAGAAGTCCTTCCATAGTTCGACATGAGTTCGGCCTTTAGATTTCTCTGAAAGCAATCTTCCTCAAAATGTCTAGAACAAACTCTGGAGTTTCGGGATTGAATGGGTCTTGTCTATGACAAGCTTGGATCAATTTTGCGTGAAAGTCCTTGTCTTTGGAAAATCTATGGTAAGAATAACCTTCACCGGAGTTCACATGAGGGAAGTAGCAGATTGACACAGCACAAAGGTAAAATATTTCTCTTCGGAGTGTTCATTTTGAAATTATTAGGAAAATCGTAGAAGCTAGACTTTCAAAGTAAATGATGATAATATAAATATTAATTGTATTTTGAAATTGTTCATCGACATCTGTTATCAATTATTTTAAATCCAATGATGTCAGATGTCACTTGCTCTTTTCAATAACAAATCAAAAACATTTCAGAAGAACATACCTGATTATATATACCTGAGTCACCTCTGTACATTTCTTTCTCTATGACGTGCTCTTTCTTCTATTTTGTTCATTATTTAATGAGTGTGGTGTGTTAACATCTCCCTCTAAAAGAAGAATTATTGCCGATATTTGGTGTAAATTGACTTAAACTCCATAATAATAAATGAATTTGAATATAATTATAGTATTTTCTCTGCAATAATGTTATTCTAAATGTAGAACGTTCTCCTCTTTATAAAAGTAGTTCATTTTCTCCCTCCAAAATCCTAAAACAAGCAGCTGATATTAACAAGGATCTTAATTCAGTTGTATATTATGTTTAACTCCCGTTTTCTCCTCCTGCTATTACGTAAAAATTAAAGAATCCACAAGTGAATGTGGTAACCCTGACAATTTGAAGAATGGCTGCGAGAAGAACAGCTCAGGTGTCATGAAATTTTATTAGAATGGTTGTAAGCAGACGTGAGATCAAACAAACACACACAAATCTCCCTCCGTATATAGCAAGGACATCTGGGTAGGAATGACTCGATGTCGATTCTCAATTCTACTCCGAGTCCAGACAAGAACTTACACTTATAGATCTGAGCACAAAGTTATGACATTTAAAACCATTCTCAGACTTTGAGTATGCAAATAATTTATAATTTCTATTACTGGCCTTTCATCTTAAATAAATTTGTATATTTAAAGTGAAATATATGCAAAATAATAATTTTAACAGGGAGTATGCTCAATCGGATTATTATTTTTTCAATTTCTTGATTCAATAAGTTGGATTATAGTTATAAATTTAATATAGTAAAATTTATGATTTTATACTAACGGGGATGTAGCGCAGTGGTAGCGCGTTCGCTTTGCATGTGAAAGGCCCCGGGTTCGATCCCCGGCATCTCCAATTTTTTTTAAAGTTTTAAATAATTATTACTTTGTTAAACCATTTTTTAACGAGATCCATATTATTGATAAGTTCATACTAGGTTATAATATTTCAATCAATTAAGTATACTTTAAATTTTCTCTTCGTAATAGGACTTAAAAACCTAATTAATCGGTATAAATATTATAATTAACCAAATTATGAATAGCTCTGGAAGAAAGAAATTGACAAGATTTTCATTACTTTTGGAAAAAGTCTGTCATTTCTTAAAATTATCATGTACTATTTTTTCAATGCCACGATTTTGAGTATCTAAGTAAGCTATAATAATCATTATTAATATGCGTAAATATGAAATAAATGAGTGATTATTTTGTTAATCGATTTGATTTGAATGTCAAAATATGTAGGATGTACACGAATGCAAACATTCGAAGACGAAAAATAGATTAATATAAAATAAAAATAGAAATTCATTTCATAAATAATATCGTCATAATAAATAAAAAGGGAAGGGGTTAATAGGACTTTTACGTCACTGCTAACAGTTCTATTACGTCATGTTTTTAAAAAAGGATGTAAATAAACAAACACAGAAACATTTTATTTTATATTTATAATACATAATTATTAATTACTTTAGTCATTATTATTTAATATAATTATATTAACTTTTAATATTATATTTTAAAAAATGGACTTGATTCCTATGATCCCGAGTAACAAATGAATTACGTTTGCTGCCCGTAAGTACTGATTCATAATTGACGTATTTTACAAAAATGTCATCGACGGCTTTGGAGCCATGTTCGTCCTCAACGACGGACTGGATCATCAACATGTTCGAAGCCGAGCAGAAGTCTGCAGTCTTTGGCTCATTGGCTGGATATTTGAACACGGCCACATTTGCAGATGTCAGTCTTGCTTGTCGAAATCAAGTTCTCCGAGCTCATAAAGTGGTTCTCGCAGCATCGTCCAAGTTTTTTTCGGATCTATTCAAGCATAATCCAGGTGAGTTAATTTTGTAGAAGATCTTTTTCTTTTGTTCTTACTCTTACTTGTGATTCTAGCCATCAATGTGGTTGACTTGGATAGGGAATTATCACCTAATGGCCTGGATCTAACTTATGAAGATGTTCAACTCATCATTGGTATACTTTACTGCGTTGGAACGGTGGAGATTTCCCCTGAGCGGATTGAGTCTCTTCTTCTCATCGCTCAAGTCCTAGGCATTCCTACACTTATTCATCTCCTTAAACGTATCAAGCGAAGTCTATCTGCTACCCCAGATCCCTCATACTCTCAATCTTTCACAGTCAAACCAGGCTCTACCTTTCAGTCTTTCGACGATCATCAGGAATCACTTCAAAAGCAGCGCTCTTCTTCTTCAGTATCCTTCTTTTCCCTTGCAAGTCCCCGTTGTTCCACTACATCTTTTGCAAACAGGAGTAACAATACTAATGTGCTTGAGAGCCTGGATCCCTCCTTCCTACAACAGCTCAACAATCTTCATCAAATCGATGACATTGAAAACGCTTTTATGCCTCATTTACAGAACAATACAACTTCCCATTCCTTTGTGGATAGTATTGAGGCATATGACGAGTCTTCAATCAAAAGTAGTAACAGCCTGCCTTTCGATTCCTCTGGCTTTGGCAAATTGCTTCCAGAGAGTAATGGAGATCTCTCTTCTCGATCTGTTCCCCTACTACCTGACAGGAACCTAATGTCTGTTGACAATGTAAGCGAACCACTAACCCCACTTGATCGTCATGATCAACCTAGTAAACCACTATCTCCTCCAGCTCTAGATAATAAAGATAGAGAAGAAGGTATAACCAATTAATGTGATCGTTTAAAATGAATTAATGCTATCTCTCTCTCTCGTTTCATCTAAGCTCCGAAAGAGAAAAACGAGTCTCTTATTCTAGAGGATGGAAGAATCCAAGGTAATGCGTTTCATATTTAAGGGAAACAAATATATTCTCTATTATTTTATCGCAAATTATAGCTCCTAAAGAAAAAAATAAATCAACGGACGATGAGTTCGAAAATGTAACCTTAGCCTCCCCTAAGTCAAAAAATCAAAGCACTTTGCTAGAAGAAGGTAAAAAATATATAATTGTTTTTTATTTTATTTTAAACATCATTATAATATCAAATACATTTTTGACAGCACCAAGGATAAAAAACCCTCCGGAACTTCTTCCTTCTGATGATGATCAGTTTGATAAAGTTGAATCTCTATCTCAAAACGTTGAACTTGAAAGTACGGAGAAAGAAATTGAGGAGAGTGAGTCCGATGAAATCCGTGTCAATTTAGATTCTATAGCAAGTAATGGTAAAAGCATTCGTTTGTCTATACCGGGTGAGTTATAATCGTTATAATTAGCAAATAAAGATCAGACTATAAGTTTTATTATTTTCTTAGGAGCTTCCAACGGCTCAGTGACGCTCAATTTTACGGCGGAAGCTCTCACTGAAATGAGAAATTCATTCATGATGAATAAATCTTCTTCTGTTTCTCCGTTCGATAAGATTAATGATGAGGTATCGAGCTCTACTCAACCAGAGTCTGGTGACAGCCCAATTTTAGCAGGTAGTAGTCGAAGATCAGTTGACGGTGTTTCTGCGCTGAAACGTCGTCGAAAAAAGGAAAAGAAAGGCTCTAATAAGTTGGATGATAAGTAAGACCTAGTCAAGTGTGGTGTAGATTATTTATCCTTAAACTTCTTTTTTTTAGGAAAAATAAATCCGTCTATAAGTGCTCCCTTTGCAATCAATCGTTTTCAAGTCAAAAGGCTTTTGAAAAACATGGGAATTTTCATATAGAACAAAGTTCTTGCACTTGTATCGAATGTGGAAAAACTTTTCGAAAACGTTGGGCTCTAGAACAACATTTAGCTATAGATCATCGGTCTGCTGAGAGTTCTAATGACCATCAAGCGAGTTGTGAGGACTGTGGAAAGACTTTTGGCTGGAAAAGAAATCTATTGGCTCATGTTTTATTACATCATCAGAAGGAAATACGGTATCGTTGTCGCTATTGTCCCCTTACCTTCCTCAAGAAGAAACTGTATCTCAATCATCACACAAATAAGCATATCGATAAGCCCCCTACTTGGTGTCAACTGTGCTTCAAAGTATTTGAAAACTCTAAAGTACTAGAGGATCATCAATGTGATGGATTAGAAAATACGGGAGAGAGAGTTATTTGTCATAAGCCGCATCCAGAAAGTAACAAGAAGACATTTTCATTTTCGAATCTTAAAGATGTTGAGTCCCATATCAATGAATTTCATCCTGATGAGAAAATCGATTGTCAAATGAAGTCATCTTGCCCCGTCTGTCATAAGGTACAAATGAGTTATATTACTTTTTGGCATTGGTGTTTTTGCTTATGTGTGTTACTTTAGCACATCTTGGAGGACCGCCAAAGTGTAAGCATGTGCGAATCAAAGTGTTCTTGATTGATTTTCATCAGCTGGAAGTGAGCTGACACTTTGTATTTCATAGATCCTTGTTCGTTGATGCTGGACATCTGAGTTTAAAATATTTTCTCTTGGAGAATACATACCTTTGTATAGGATTTCATATCTCAAACCATTATTCAAAATCTCAGTTTCGAAAATATCCAAGGTAGTTTGACTCCTCTCTGTACAGGCAATGTAGGCCCTTCGTTTTGGATCTATGTCCATAGCTGTCTTGAGTACTCCTACTAATGGAGGAATAAGAGATCGTTCGTATACAATATCGGATCCGAGGATAACATCGAATTCTCTTAGATTATATTTTGGAAGTCCTGTGTTCCAATCCAATTTCCTTAGACTAACTGAGTCTTTCTCCGGGTTGTCTTTTTGTATTCTATAATATGCTATAAGGGAGTTGTTATTTGAAGGAGTTATGATCGTCGGAGGTCCATTTTTCATGATGGATGCGTATGAATCCTTGTAACTTGGAGTTTGCGTCAAATTTAGATGAATATTATAATTAAGGAAATTGAGAACGTTGTGATGAGTATCTGTGAACGTGTATTCAAGGATATCTGGACAGGTTTTAAGAAGATGAATTCCAAGGAGTCCTACTCCTGATCCTAATTCAATTATCCGCTTACCCTATAAAAAAAAAGACATTTTTATTGTTTTTTAGAGGAAGGGAGGATATAAAATTAAAGTACAATCTATCATACCTTAAGAATTTTATTGTTTATTACGAACCAATCTGTGAGCATTAGAGCCCCTTGCCATGATGTTAGTCCCGTTGTACCATGTCCAAATATGGACTTATTCTCTTCCAACAGAGTAACGTACTCTCCATAGCATCTTTCATATGTTTTAAATATAAACTCTTCCTCCGTATGGTCATTTTTGAAATCATTCAAGGGATGTTCTAATACCCCTAATCCAAGAATATTATTTAACCATGCTTGAACTTTTATCTTATGTTCTTGAGCTACAGGATATTTACTAAGTTCATGTTCGTTCACAAAGTCCCATATGTTTTTATGTAGCTTCTCCATTTCATCTAGGATTCAAAGAAATCCTAAAGTCCAAATATATTTTATATAGTAATATACCTTGTAAAGACGTTTCTCCTTTAATGCTGGCTGCATAGTTACAAATATATTCTTCCAAGTCACTCCAAAGAGATTTTTCTAATATAACATGTCCAAAGTATCCATTTTGAAATGTATGAATGATGACTTTTTTACGATCTTCAATAGATATACTCATGATTTGTGTTTAGGATGAATTACATTTCAAAATGGACTTTCTTTAAGTTGTAAAATGTCTTGGCAATTTAGTACGCCTCCTTTTTTTTTTTTTGCAAATATGGGAGGCCGCTCTTGTTCACACTTCAAACATAAAATATGTTTAGTGTAGCAATAATATGTTGATTTTGTATGTTTCAGAAATTCCTACTTAAGCGCTATCTCTTCATTCACGTTCGACATTTCCATGATGAAGAAACGAATAAACTCTCGGAGGAAACGAATAATAAACTCACCTGTCGGGTGTGTAAAAAAGTATTTTCCTTTGAAATGGATCGCAAAAACCATGAATTAGTCCACAACAATAAAAAATTCAATTGTTCTGAATGTGATAAATCATACTATTGGAAAAAAGCCTTGCTTAATCATGTTCAGTCCTCACATCGTCATGGAGATCAAAAACCTGAATATAAATGTGAAGTAATGATCATCATTTGGTTTTCAAAATAACAAATTAATTATCTACTATTAATCATATAAACTCTTGAATGTCATTTTTTTAGAAACTTCTAACATGAGAAAAATGACAAAAATATATTTATATATACATTTATTCAAATTTTATTTTGTTAGGTGTGTGGTAAGAAACTGAGCAATAAATACAAGTTAAAGTATCACATGACCGTCCACTCGGATGTGAAGCTTTTCATGTGTAATATTTGTGGTATTAAATTCAAGGCACAGGATAATCTTCTTAGACATAAGAAGAAACATCACAAAACACCAATTATCAAACCCTCGAATCCTCTTCTGGAAGAAGAGGAGGTTCTATCTACCACTACTCTGAATTCATTGTCATCATCAATCGCTGAGAATGAAAAATCATGATTCCTTTTGAGAGATTTTGTACATTAATAAAACTATTTATTTATTATTTTGTGTATTAAAGGAATTATATTTTTTGTTAGATTCTATACGCTCAAATAAACGAGTTTACCTTTCATACTCCGGATCTCTTGCGGTGGTATAATTTTAATAATGATTGAAAAAGTCCAAATAATGAAATATTTACTAAGTAGATAATAGGGACACGGCCTACGAGTATCTTCTATGAAGTGAAATAGAATAATATGTTATGCAAAGGAGGGGAAACTTAGTTATTTTTTATTTCATTTAATTCTTAAGATTTATCAAATACCTACTGTCAAAAGACATTGTTTTCGAGCTTTCTCCAAATTAAATTAAATATGAATGACGTAAATATAGTTTAAGTTTACATGGAGAATTACTCAGAAAGTATAATTGCATCTTCAAGGATGAATGTTTGCTCAAATTGCAAAAAGGCTAAATGCTTAATTTAACATAACTTTCTATACAATACAGGCATGGCTAACAAAACACTGACTCTCGAGCCTTCTGGCCTTCATGACCTCTATCAGAAGGTGGCGTGGGATCCTCGTGTATGATGATAATCCCATGTCGCCTTTCACGGCCCTCCAGGTGGTCCTAGGACACAGAGAAGTCGTTGTTGAGGTGATTCATCGATTTGGTCGGCTCATCCTTGATCTTCTCCAAGTTGGAGTGGAACTCTGAATCCCTCATTAAATATTGCACTCCACTTCCTGCTTCCCGGGGAAATCTACTCCATGATTGTTCATCTTGGCCACCTTGAAAACTAAGCTCCTGGAACACTTCACAATGTCCATAATCCTTGTCACTTTAACTTCAGCATCTAAGAGATCAGAATTGCTCACTCGTCATGTCGAGATGACGAAATGTTTAGTATAGTTTGTTGATGCACAAAGGATGGCTGAACCAGAGTGTCAAAAATTAATCATTAAACCTTCCTATATTAATGAGAAAATTAACATTAATTAACAGTCTACGTTTTACCGCCCCACCCCATTTGTGAATAATTTTCAATCCAAATCCAAAGAGTTTCCTCTACTTTTAACTCTTGGATAAAAATTTTACCTAAAACAAAAGAAATAAAACAAGATTATTAAATACAAGTCTTATAATGACTTAATTAATTAGTACATCAACCATTTTTATTTACAACTGATTCATTCCATATCAAATCCCCTTCCCCCCAAAGAAAAAGACAATTTTTCACATGAACATCTCTGAAGAATTCGATGAAAACAGCTTTGAACCTTAAAAATAGCCAAAAATAACAAAAAATGTATGGCCTTTCCTGAAGGCCACGAGGCTATGAGAGAAAAAATAAGGCCATATTTGGAATCAAGGGATCAAACTGTACTAAGTTGAGCATATGCTGTTCTTGTGGATAAAAATAAGTGTGATTTTGTTGGATAGTGTTATCAGAGGTTCAGAGAAGCAATAGTTACTAATCTTTGTTTTCTCTTCAATCACTTTACTCGTACAGACACTTATAGTGGATATAGCTCAATAATATGATGCAAAATGTGATCAAAAACTTTATCCTTGAGAATTTCTTTCACCACATATACTCTGGGAGATAGATGGGAAAGATATCTCTTGGAGTGTTGAAAATAACTAGATTACGCATCAACTTGATTCCACAAAGACTCAATAGTCTTTGAGTATGAGTTTAAGTCAAGGGGTACACATAATTTCTATTATGCACCACATTAAAGTGTTGCATACCTAAGAAATGTACCCACCTATAGGACGCCCAATAGTCGGACATGACAGTAGTTCCGGGTTCGAACGTACTTTGGGATGAGTGGCAACAGAGTAGCCACTGTTCGGTCTTCAACCTCAACCATGAAACATCCCCAACGTCTCAATCAACCCCCCAAAAAAAAAAAACCCAGTGCCCTACTTGGTGCCTACCTCTATGACACTTCGTCTTTCCGAACTTGAACTCGTCGATCTCAATAACGCACCCAGGCCCACCTAACTTTACAGGATGGTTTTCAAAATATTTTTTCCAAATTTCACGCAAAAAATTATATCAATCTACAACTGTACGTTTAGAAAGGTGGGTTTGATCACTTGTTTCCAAGTAATGTATAGCTCACGGCATGTACGATAAGCATAAACGTCATGCATTGCACTAGTAGAAACTGTTCATAATTTTGCCCAATAATAAATGATCATAATAGAATGTTTAAAAGAAATGTGACTTTTTTCAAAAAAAAGTTTTTCTTTAATTGAACATATTTTCCTACAAGATGCCCGAGAACACCTATACCAGAGAATGCCTTGAAGCCACCCAATTGCAGCTTCTTTGGATGAAAGAGCATTGAAGATATCTGCACGCATGTTTCCTCTACTAAATTCACGAATAAAATGAGACCATGGGGAATTATGAGTATATTAATGACCGTTGGAGTACTTTGAACGATCCAGATTATTATGTTAATAATTATCATGGTGATGTATTTATGTATTATATGATGCATTTTAATATGTTAGGCTGCTGTAGGATTAATATTTAGTTGAGTTTAGAAAGAGACAAAGGAAAAAACAAAAGGAAGAATAATTAGAAAGTGAAAGTGGTGATGGTAGATCATATTATTTTCAACTATGCTTTATGTATAAGTCTCTGTTGTTGATCGAAAAAAGAGTAATTCCTTGAAATGCCTTTACTATATGTGGAACTTGTGCTTATTTCCCTCATCTCACAGATCCTCGCATCTAATTTAAAGGAAACGGCATGAAAGATAAGCTGCTCTCCTATCAAAACATTCTTCAAATTGTCACGGTTATCTTATTTGTTTTCAACTTTTCTTACATGACAAAAATGCTTTCGATTTACATCCCTAAATATAAATATGGGATTATATGAATAGTGATGAAAATCCTGTGTAATTTCCAAATACTCTTCGTCTATTAAAATATCAACACTTTGAATTTTAAACTTCAACAAGATATAAATTATCAATTAACAATAGAATTTCAACAAAATTAATACTAAAAATATATATGTGTCTGAGCTCTCTTAATGATTAATGTTGCCCCCCTTAGCAGTCTTAGCACGGTACGTCTATGGAGATAAATTTTGTATATACAAGAGCAAATGGTTTGTCCGCGCCTGGAAATGGAGGGAGCGGATCATTAAGCTTCTATTGATGGATCAGAACCTGGTTAAGCACTGGCATGGATTTGGTACTTGGGGGGGGCGTGTAATGTATTCGTTTCATGTATTTTATGTATGTATCAGAGTAGGTTATTGTATTAATAAGAATATAATTGTTCCTATTAGACATCCTTTGTTTTATTCCTCTACATCTTTCCTTTCCTCATTTCTCTCCGTCATCCTGAATTCCTTGGTATAAATAGTTTGTGTCTCCTCAACATCGTCAAGACACAACAAATACATCCCTACGTCATCTCGGATAAGTTCTCTCATTGTTTTTGCACCCATATTGAAACCCTTGGCCGTCTTGGTGAGGTTCCTCCTGGGATTCCTTGCAATCCTTTCCTTGACTGTCTGGATGACTCCAGGCATCCTTTTTGACCTTAGCCTGTCTGATCTGGGTCTGCCCTTGATAGATTGAGGTTCCTTGTACCTCTCACTGGTTCTCTTGATGAGCATAGGGTTGACCTATATGCTTTTCAGGTTCCTCAAGATGGCTTGTCTAGATTTGCCCTTCAGGTACTCTTTGATTATAGCCTCTCTCTTGGCTTCCATTGTTATTTTATTCAAAACTGTTTGTTTCGCTCTAGTTTCGACCTAAATAGAGTTTAAACAGAATATTTTGGAACCTTAGATACAATTATATTATATAAAGTTAATTTAATAGTACTTTCCGTGCACCCTGCATATTAAAAAAAAACGAGGAGAAGGAAAGAGATGTTGATGTCCATTGATTAAAATTGAAGTTATATGCTTAAACTAGGTTTAAAAATTAGAAAATGAAAAACGGTCGTTGCGTGTTCTCCTTTTTTCTTTTTTGTTCATTATTTAATTGGTCGTCAGAGTGTTAACTTCTCCCACTGAAGTAAACATTATCACCTACCTTTGGTATAAATTGATTTAAAAGTTCATGATGAAATAAATATATGTATATGAATTTAAATATACCCCCTACAATTATTATATTTGAAATGTTCTCCTTTTTATTGCAGTCATTCATTTTCTCTCCCCCACAAAAAAACGACAACAACAACAATTAAGACCAGGATCTTAATTCAGTAGTACCCAATGCCTCGATTCCACCTTCTCCTTACGCTCTTTTATTCCTTATCCTTACCAAAATATCAATTCTATGCATAATATATGTCCAACTCTGAACAGGTCTTGTGTTCTTTCATCTGTGTGGCTGTGCTTTAGGGGTCAAAAATTTCCTTCAACTATGACCGGGGACTGCCACTGGAAATTAGGGCCATCTGATTACCTTATCCTAAGTGTAAAAACCTTGTAAATCTCAGTAAAGAAACCCTACTGCATTCTATCACTAATTTGCTAACGCTAACAAGCCGCCTTGATAGATGCAACGTACCTTTTCATTCTAATTTTTCGTTCTTAAATCATTTGCTTTAGGCTCATTTTGAGTATAATATTTCTGGTATTTTGGTACATAATGTAATCATTGTATTTGAACATTATTAGACATATAAAAACCAAAGCATTCGTTTAACCGAAACCTTTTATTTCAGAGTTTATCTCATATATTCAAACGTTCATTTGCCAAGAGGAATTCACCTATTCGTATCCTTGCCTTTCTCCTCTTTTTCATTTGGAAAAGTTCTTTCCTCAGTATCTGTCTCTTTTGTTTATATTACCAACGACTGAATAACAAAGATAAAAAAAAAAAAACTCACTAATGAATGCGTAGATAAGAAAATTATTTATTATGACGTCACTAACTTAAATACTGAGAGCTGAAAGAATGAAAGTTAGCGAATAGCGTTCTTACTATTTTGGTATTTTGCTAATGTATGTGCTAATTTTTTCTTAGCCCACTAATTGGTGGATTAGTGTTGTGCTCATCTCTGGAATTTGGTAATTAAAGCCTAAGAGCTAGACAAACACGTCTGCTAGTATAACAGAGTTTAAATATATGTTTAAAAAATGTCGACTATTATATTTTAGTAAAAAATAAAAAGATCTCCAAAACTAAGAGAAGCTCTGTTCATAATTATATAAATTTAAATGAATAAATACAGAATGTATTTATTAATTTCTATTCTTAAACATCGGCACATGAAAGAATTTTTGATCGAGTCCAAATTTCTCTCCTTCTTCACAATTAGCGGGCATTTCAATCCTTGCTGTTTCTGGAAGGAATAGTGCTACCCAGCAAAAAACAATTCCGCCGATTCCCAGTAACAGGAAGGGTAAAGGTGTGTACAAGGAGGAAGAAAATACGATTGATGGAGCTATCAGAGCAAACAGTTCTCCTATCACAATGATCATGGATGATCCTTGACTCCTTAAATTCGTTGGACAAATTTCAAAATTATACTGAGTTCCAGCATTAATGGCCATTGTTATAGCGAATCTCCCAACCATGCATACAATCATGATAATAGTATTGGAATAACTTTTAGCTATATGTTGATAAAAGGATAAAAATATGCTCATGATTGATTAGTATTATTGCAGAAATGTACCAATTACTTACCTGTCAGATATGCCGTGATTAACATTGCAATCCCTGATAAGAACATAGAAAAAAAAGAGGTCCATCTTCTTCCGAATTGTTCCATGGTAAAAATGACAATTATATCAGCAGGCAATTCAACCCCAACAGATATGGCAAACGTATAAAAGATGTTGAATTTTAAATTTCGAATGTTTAGAACATTCGCTTCAAATAGAACAATTATGGATGACCTAAATCAGTTGGTGGATTAAATCATGGACTGATTGAAGAATATTTATATATATGTAAGTATATTAACAAACCATAACACAATGACAAGAATGAAGTGACGTCGAAGTCTAGGGGTTTTAAATAAATCCAACAATCCAGGAGCTAGAGCGTTTGGACTCTTAGTATCCTCATGATTCTGAAAAAATTAATAATTACATATTTTGAATGAGAATAATATCTACTAATCTTAATGAGTTAATCACTTCTAATAGTTTAATTGTCGACTCTGGTATGACTTTTCCATTTATTGAAGATATTTTTTGAAGAACTTGACTAGCTTTTTTATACTTCTTTTTCTCTAGGAGCCAATGAACAGATTCATGAATTGAACTAATTATTTGCGAATATTAATTGATCACAAATTATAGAATAAATCTCTTACTAGGGAAGAGCCAATGATAATAACACTTGAGCGTAAAGTATATGATTAACCATTCTCCAATCCTTGAGAAAATAGATTAAAGAAGATATAACTGTTCCACCCACTGTAATTCCAAGACCCAAAGCGAAGTTTATAGTGACGGATCTCTTCGATTTATTGACAAATTCAAGTGCTATTATAAAAAAAGCTTGCTCGAATTAAGGGAATAAATAACAGACATTCATTAATATAATTACTTACAGAGGAGTGCAAAAGAAAGTAAAACTGATTTTACAGTAAATCCCATGAAGAATCGAACAATGCTATAAGAGTAGAAGTCCCACACAAAACTTTGTAGAATACCCATCAATAATAAGGACCAATGGCTTAAGAGCACTGTCCAATAACGTCCCATATGATCCCCAATCCAACCAAAGATAATGGTTCCAATTGCGGACCCAAGAAAGTAGACTGTTTGAGTAAATGTTCCCTTCCATTCGTCTTTGCAAACCCAATTAAACTGTATTATTAGAAAATTTTAAAAATACATTATGATGTACGTATATTAGTAAAATTACCTCAGTTGAAATGGATTGAAATGAAGTGTCATAGTTCCATCCATACAAGCATTTAGTAACTGGCCAAGAACCATTTGAAGGGATACTTCCATCCTCGAGTACTTTATCTACATTGACATCATACATATTGCACTTATCAAATTGACCATTCAATTGAGGTATAAATATATTCCTAAGCTCGTTTTGCGAGAGATTCCAATGTTCTATATAATTAAATAATGATGAATTACGATAATCATTATTTTCTTAAATGTCTTTTAACCTGATGCTTGGATGTGACAGTGATAATTATCCCCAACATAAATATATAAAATCGGGGCATAATGACTATAGGTGTAGTATAGAACGGCTAACACAAAAATGAAGGCTTGTCTCCCTTGATATTTATTCCAGCTTCCTGCTAAATCCAATAAATACTCCGGGTCTAATTCCATTTGATTCATTTTGATCTTCAATGTACTCTCTTAAGCAAAGCTTAAATTTGAGTCTATATATGTATTATAATATCTATTTATATTCATGAAAGGAATCATTAGAGTGATTAATGCAAAATCACGATATTTAAGATTCGTAATATTTACAATTCACAGAGTTGAATAATGTTACATTAAAAATTAACTAATTAATTAGATACTTTATAGAGCTATCTAATTCAAAAAATTGAAAGTTAATTAATACATTATTAATTCATCAATAAGCCTCATTTGGTTTTCCTCAGACTCTTCATAATATATTGACGTTGTAGTGCGTTCATAATACCTACATTAATAGATTTTCTACTTCTTATCAATTATGTAGCTTTTAAGGAAGCAACAATATTATTCATTGTATGCGTTTTTATCTCTTATTTTCTTTCTTAGGGTTAGGACAAAAATCATAATTAAAAATCCGATTACTTTTTTATCTTCTTATGGCTTCCATCTTTTCATTGAATATGAATCAATAAATAATATGGCTGAGAGAAGAGAGGACCTGGGTTGTTGTGAGTATATTAACGGCAAGGGGCGTAAATCCCATTTACTTAAATTGTTTTGTGAATGTAACGAATTAGATGAGTACGCAGAGAGTCTCATTTCATATACTGGAGAAAGTAAAAGTAGTTCTCAGGAGAGGAGTACCATGTTAAAAGTACTTACTACAATAGAGGACAAATTATGTCGAATTCCCTTTCCCGGAGGAGCTCAAAAAGTATCAAAATACTTCCTTCTTCCCTCCATCTCTCTGCCACTCCTTCAATTCGGAATACCTAGTGTATTTCAAAACATTATATTATCCTTCATTCTCTATTGGATACTTCTCATTGGGCTCCTGATTACATGGTATATGCGATACAGACGAACCACCATATTCTTTTTCTCAATTACCATTCTTCAAATTATTCAGTTATGTAAGTAATTCATCCCTCTTAGCTTTTATGTAAGTTATTCTTCAAACGAGTTCATTTTAATAAATTCAAACTTATGTATTTCAGCGGTCTATGAATATTATCTCATTGGTATACTCCAAATGCCAAAGGTCATATCCTTTAATGAAAATTTCGTTTTCATTCTTTTATTCTTCACATGTGTTATCCTTGTGTTCAGGATTAAGAGAACCTCATCAAAATCCTTGATCTCAAACCCGATACGAGATTCAACATATTGCAAGATCTGCGCGGCTTATGTTCCTAATCGAGATCATCACTGCATATGGTTAGATGCATGTGTGTCTCAAAAAAATAAATTATCGTTTTATGCACTCCTTATTTTAAGTGTCATTTATCTCATAGATTACTCTCTCTTAGGGCTCTCTTACATTTGTCAATCATTCTATACCCATTCTAACTCAGTCTTGTTACCCTCATCAAACTGTAAATTGCACGATTTTTCGAATCAAATGATATTCCTAAGTTGTTTAAATTCCATTGTTATATGTGTACCAATGGTAGGGCTCTGTGGCTTTCGATGTACCAAGAGTTTAATCATATAATTACTAATTTGAGTATAATGACATAATTTAATAAAGAACCTTATAAAATATTATGTACAATTGAATATAAGAATATATTAACAAACTGTTATATCCATAGTATAAATAGATAAATATTTTTAAAAGGTGTGAATCGAAATTAAATGTATCGTGGTAATAAAAAATATGAACGTAAATAATTTGATGAATCTTTATCCTTTCAAAGATTGGGCAGGTCCTCCAATAGGACTTTTTGGTACTCATCATAATTGAGTCTCATTTTCTCAAGCTCCTCGTCTCCATCAATAACAACCACTCGAGAGGAAAGAGGTTGAAATTTTGTTTTTCGAAAGAGCCAGTCCTCATGTAGTTCATGGATCTGAACAAATTGATTATATGGTAATGCTTTTTCAGCTTTAGAACGAGATCTTTGAAGCATTCGCTGATACGCAGTCTCTGGAGATGTTCTCAAATAAACTATTAAATCCGTTTGACAAATAAAACAGTCATGCTCAATTACAAAATTATATAAATCATTGAGCATATGGAGTTCTGCATCCTCCAGGAATCCATTGTTATACAGATTTTCTACAAAACAAAACCTTGCACTACGAAAATGTATGTTAGATAGCTTAAATTAGAATCGATTTTTTAATATTTAAAGTTTAAAGAAATGCCTTAACAGAGATCTCTCCATGATTCGAATAGGTCGTGAGTAAGGAGTTTTGTACTTTTTCATCATGGATAGCTGAACTTGAACTTGAAAGAGGAAACTCCACTTTTTGGGGTCTTGATACATCATGTCCATTAAGTTGAACTTATCTTTGTATGCTTGCCACTCATCAACTGGTTCTTCAATAACTTCGATGAGGCCTGGAGGGGATAACTCCTTAATATCTTGTAGAAAAGTTGTTTTCCCTAATCAAGTAAAAATTGATTTGATTTGTATTGATATCTGTTCTACACCATGGTTCAAACCTGCTCCTATGTTTCCTTCCACAACGATTGTGTAAGGACGTTTAGGCCTTAAGGATTTATCATCCTGATGAAGTTGTCGGCAATGATCGACTATTGTTTGCATTCTGAAACGCACCGCTCTTCTAATCAAAGTATTTGTAAGTAACATTATTAATTTATATACTTTCCAAACTCACATTATATAGTCAATATGAATATTACTTAGTATTATAGCGGCAGAATCAAAAAGAGAGCGAAAGCTGCTTGAAGAAACCTCAACTTGAACGCATGTTGTAAAATATATAGAATCTATGAATTATAATATATCAAGATTAAATAATAATCGCAAATCCGTAAATAAGCCTATCAATCCTTGGATTTCACCATTAGTTTTTTAAACAATCATGTATCTAGGATATACTATTAGCCATAACGATATAAACGATAATATCTCGATTATGTACTAGTTTCATATTACATATTTTAAGCTTTTCGAGTATATATAAATGTGTTGTATGCAAGTTGCGATGTCTGTACAAGTTACAACTTGTATAATGAAACTGTACCAGTTACAATTTCTTCGTCTTAAAATGAATGATTTAATTACAACATTAGTCATTCTACTTACAAACTATACGTTGATACTATCATTTCAATTTGATCTATTAAAATAACATGATTATCATGTATTTAAGAGTAGTGTAACTGGGGACATTTGACTAAATAATGTGCTACAGAATGCTTATAGTCTAGTAATTTCAGACTAATTTGTATTAAAATAGCCAAAAGTTACATTATGAATATATCAATCATCCATATATGGAACAATATTTAATCAGTACTGTAAATCCTTCATTTCATGTTTTTGGTTGCAGCTTGCACAATTTTCTTATACAAGTTGCAACTTGTACAAAAGCGCAGCTATACACAATATAATATGAATCAATAAAAAAATAGGACGAAACGTCATGAAAGAAAAAATAGTCAACGGAACCTCATATAAGAGAAAAATGGACTATAATAATCAACAGATGGCGTTCTCTATCATTGTCCAATATTAAATCTCTGATCCACATCCATCGATCATCAGCACTCGCCTTGTTCTATATTCCAATATATACAATTATATACTCCAGTATCCGTCATGTCGGACCACTATCTACCAGGGACAGCCTCTATAATGGAGGAATTGGACAAGAAATTGATGGTGCTCCTTCGTGATGGACGTACACTCATAGGTATTCTCCGATCCGTGGATCAGTATGCGAATCTCGTACTCCATCGAGCCATTGAAAGGATTCATGTAGGAAACGACTACGGAGATATTCCGAGAGGTATCTTTGTAGTTCGTGGAGAGAATGTGGTAAGTCAACGGAGTCATGGATGCACTTTGGAATCAAGATTATTTTCTTGCCCTACTAACTAACTAAACTCTTTGTCGGTCTCTTAGGTTCTATTAGGCGAAATCGACGAAGTACGAGAATCGGAGGCAAATTCCAAGCTCCGTGAGGTATCCTTAGAAGAGATACTTGAGGCTCAAACCAAACAGCAATTTGAGAGAGAAGAGGAGAATCGTATTCGGGCCAGGGCTTTTAAGAAAAGGGGACTAACAAATACTGCAGAGATCTCAATGGACGATTTTATGTAAACAAAAAAAAGTTAAAACAATTTTTTTTGTCTATTTACTCTTACTTGCTAAAGTCGGAACTTGATTCATTCTGCGAAAATTATTACCTATTGTGTATTCATATGTACCTATCAATGTATATCTATCTCTCCATTCAAATAATACGTTTCTTCTCTACGAACAATCTTATTGCATTTATTGGAAATTTAAAAATATTTCTTTTATTTGTAGAAACATATCGAAATACTTATATAATAATGAAGGCTATAGGATCATAGAACCCTTGGGAGAAGTGAATGACTACAGATAAGATATGATACACAAATGCATAATATTTATGTACAGTCCAATCTGGATAAGAGCAACTCCTCGGCTACAGCAAAAATGTTGGTGGACCTGATCCGAAGGGAAGAAAGAAATAAGAATAACATTTTTGTGCATGTACATGGGTGACCTGCATAAAGAAATACGACAGAAATTTACTTTAAATTTCAAAGTACATATATTTAATAGAATAGACCAGCGTTTCTTTGAAAAAAAATCAAAAAAATCTCAAGGTACACAATTGTCAAATGTGATACAGATTGACAATGCATGACCTTAATGCTAATGTCCTGTTGATTTAGAAGAGCATAAATATGAACTGAAAGTAATAATGATAACTTTAACCTTTTAAAAACACGAACTTGACCACCCAAGCGATACAGCAACACAAGAACAAGAGCAGGAGGACTCAAATGAAGTGATGATCCATTTCACAGTCAATCATGTCCAATTCTGGCGGGGCTTTTCTCTTTAGAAAACGATCCATTGTTCCTTTTTCTTTGTGAAATTGAATATATATTTACGACTAGTTGATAAAACCAGATGATGTGCACTGCAATCATACTGATTCTGTTGGGCAGTTCACATGACATGGGTATTTGAAACAGATTTTTACAGATAATTTTATTTATTAGTTAATCTAACATAAATTTAAAATGTTATCCTTTCCTATGTAAAAATAATGGATGAAATGTCGAAATATGGTGTTTTTTTTTGGCAGCACCTCTAACACGGTCAGGGAGTACCCCATTGTGCCGCAGTACCCACTTTGAGAAACGCTGGAATAAACGGATGAGATCAATAAGAAAAGTCTCGGGAAATTCAAAAAGTATTTGTATCCTTCTTTGCTAATTTTTATAAATTTTCTTCGTCCAAAAGGTGCACTTATTCGGAATTTTGTGTGTCATGTTGCTTTTTTATAATTGTGTCAGAAAAAGTTTTTTAAACCAAAGTTGTTCCCTTATTGGTCTAGCGGTTGCGGTTCTTGAACCGATAGAAACAAAACCGACAAAGTCGGACCGAGGTTCAATATATTACTTATCGGTCTCGGTTCTTGTGCGGTAGATATATTCCTTTTTAAAAACTTTTTTCCTTTATAGAATATATAAAGAAAATACAATATATATTATAAAAAAATAGATAAGCTTTAATCAATAGTCAATTTTTTGAGTTTTTGTGTGCAATTACAGCGTTTTCCAATGATTTTTTTTACGTTGCCAGGGTGATGAGAGTTGTATCTGAGTTCTAAATAGCTAAGGGTTTCTTATGGATCGGGAAAAGTGGTTTTAGGCACCAGATGGTGTAAATAAAGGAGGTAAGGGGTGGGGTAGATGTTGAATCCAGGTCCACTATTAAGCTTGTAGGGCCCCTATAATGTTTCTAAAGCCAGGGATTCCCAAACTTTACTATACCAAGTCCCCCTACACTATTACATTTTTAGCTAAGGCATGTGTACTATTTAAATGTATATTTTTGTGTAGACTGAAAGCAATCCTCAATTTTTATCTTCCTGCACCTATACTAGCCTCCCATCACGGCCTTAATTTTCGGGGCCCCTGCGTGTAAGGTAGCTGCGGTACTGTTTGTATACAGTATCATTTCCTAGGCCCCATTTTTTTAGCGACTCCCTTTGTTTTAAGTGTCCCTTACCAAAACTGGGGTTGTATAAAAAAGAACTGGACCCTGAACTGAAAACAATAAAGCTGAACCGAGACCCAAAACGGTGAAATGAAAGAATCACTGAACCGGGCACAACCATGCTTTTATGCGATTTATTCTCTTATCCGGATTTATCTGTACCTGGTCAGACTAAGACAGTGGTGGTATATATGTGGGATCCGTACAACCCGTTTATATTTACATTTTTTATCTCTGTAAGAACTTTATAAAATGTATACGTCAGTTTACTCTAAATACTAAAGGTCTTAACTTCCTTCATTGGTGACCCCGTCTATACAATGCCGAATACTCGCTCGAACGAATCCCAATCCGATAATTACCCCATCGAAAAAATAGATCGCTCCAGATGTGTCGATTTGCGCCTTCCTCAGTTTGGCCAGGAGGAGCCTGAAACATGGTTCATAATAGTGTTTTTCAAATACACGATGTTTCAAAAGAGTCAGATAAGTTAAACATTGTTGTCTCTCTATTCCCTAATTATATAATTAGAGACTTGTCACGTGAGTGGTAATGAAGGAAGTTAACATCTTTAGTATTTAGACTAGACTTAAGTATATATTATAAAGTTTTTACAGAGATAAAATATGTGAATATAAACGGGTTGTACAGATCCCATATATATATATATATATTTTGGGGTGGGAGGATGTATCATTGTATACCCAAAACACAAACTCTGCTTATTGGAGCTCAAGGAGACTGACTAGTCAGGGGGTTGAGTTATAAATCAAAAAGTAACAGCGTCTTAAAAAGCAACTATACTAATAAAGACGTTTACTAACTTTATTTAAAATCAAAAAAGTTACGTGCAAAAAAAAAAGAAATCGGTGAAAATTGCAGTTTCATTTTTTTTTCAGGTTAAAAAAATTTGGATTTCCAATGGAATATTGGATTCGTAGATAAAAAAAAGTTTGTAGAAATTTGTCTGGAGATTTGTTTGCATATAAATATGACACTAAAATAATTGATATTTACTAAAATATCTGTCATTTTCTGAATAATTTTCAATTTTTTTTTTCTCATCAAACGTCAATTTTTAAGAAGAAATATCATAAAACAATTCATTTGGAACATTGTACTAGAGTTCATGAAAGTCAATTATACATATCTTTTCTTTTTTTGGAACATACTAAGGTTATTTTAAACGTTGATTAACATGAGATATTCTTTGGAACTGAAGCAAATTGTGCGATTGGTTGGCTAACCTTCCTAAGAAAATAAAGAGAATCTTCTCCGCAGGAGATATCTCTGATGGGCATTAATTTATAAACTTGTGTCGGATCATATCATTTGGCACCTCGATCCTTCCAGCGGTATCACATTTTGTCTATAGCTTAGTCGGACGCCATTGTCTCTATTTGTGATAAGATATAAGATTGGGTCTTCAGTTTTTGATGTTTTTTTAGATGAATTGCAGATATATGATTGAAAACTTTATAAATGATTGACGTATTAAGTTAATTTTTTTTCTGTTTAAGTACTCGAATCCAGTATTTATTTTTATAATTGTTTCAAATCACTGTTATGTATAAATATCATTAGTAAAAAAATTAAATTTCCCTTCTGTGTTTGTTATTTTAATATATCAATTGCAAATAGTCGACTATATAATTTGATTAAAACGTTCACAAGCTTAAGATTTTTGAAGAACTAATAGATTTTTAAGATATAGAAATCTATTTTTGTAGGTTCTACGGAATTATATTTCTGAGTATCTTTAAATTATTAACAAAAGTATTCTTAGGTGAGGACACGGTATTTCATATCACTTTAATTCATGCTAATCTTTTGTTAGCATAACTTAAATATTAAATCAGGTGTATGATGAACTTTTTCATTTTGGTGTAAGCTCTTTAGATCATGCGGGGTAATGAAGATTGCTGGGGACTATGGAGGATAGCTAAGTATTTTATATTGAAGTAAATCTTAATTAATTTAATTTATAATTGTTTTGTCATTAATACTTATAATTAGTCTTCATGAAGATAAAAAATTATCTTTTTTTATTCCTAAACTGATGTTTCATTTGAAAAGGCAACAGGATCTTTTGATATTGTTGCTGAGCTGTGATGAGTTCTAATTCAAACACATATATTTATATGTTTTTGAAAAAAATCTGATTAAATAAAAATGGATATTATAAATTATTTTAATAAAATTTACTATAATATAAGTATTCTGCGGCACATTATAAAGTTCAAGTGACCAAAGTCATATTACTCATAAATAAATAATAACCATGTAATTTTAATAGATTAAAATGAAATGAAAAATTAAATGTATAGTTGCTACAAAGAATGATCAATTTTGACATAAAATATTGCATTTTAAGACGAAGAAATTTCAATTTGTGCAAGTTACAACTTGTACACATTATATGTATATAACAATTTATTGGAACCCCTTAAATTAAGGATATGTCAGATTAATAATACTTGAGTTGTCGAGCAAAGTAGTATTCCATATTTTTTAGGTGTAAAGGGGGATCGAGGCGAGAAGTGAGTTTCAACTTTCAACTACCGAAACTACTTTTTTTTATTCAGAATTAATATTGATTTATTCAGTCCAAGATTGTAATTATGACATTATTGAAGGTTCAAATGAAAATGCAGGTACATAAATAGAATAATGTAGAAGTATGGATTACAGAAATCGTTCTTGAGCTGAGGGGATGACACTTTTTTCATTTCCATGGGACAAATTCCTTGGAAGGTAATGGGTCCTAAAAATGAAAGAAAATCTTTGGAAACCATAATATAATTCTCGATTGTGCTCTAAACATTTTGAAGAAATAAAGAATTCCAACTCTCAAGCCATTCCAACATTGTTTAAACATCTAAAACCTAAAGTTCTAAGGCTCATCAAAAACTCCAACAAACCCATTTTCATTGGGGCAACAATGCTGATGCTAAGAAAATTTAATAATTAAGGAAATCTCTAGCAACTTTTTTATATCGAATTTCAGGTAAAAAAAGATCTCTACAACTTCAGGATCATACATACTTTACTTCTTATTTGGAACCTCCTACTTCCGAAAATAGAGAAATAGACTTAATGGACATGAATCTAATTTCATCAACAATTAGATCATTCGATAATCTACAATCAGCTTTGACAAGAGAGGAATGAAAAAGGATATAAACAATGACATTTGCTAGAATTACTCCAATGCCGATCCCCAATTCTACTCTGAGTCCAACAAAGACTTACAATTATATCTCCGCAACAAATCCTCAGGATTACGCTCCGTCTTTTATGAGCACACACGAATGTTCAAACAGGGTTGGAATATAATTGAATATATTTAGATCTCAAAATCGTTGCTATCATGTTAATGCCCCCAAGTGAGAAGCCGTATACCCTGAGCGGCCAAAGAACAAAGTTGTTTCATACGGAGTCAAATGCCTTTTGGAAGTGGATGAACATTGCTGCATGGTCATGGTCTATGGCGTCCTGAATAGAGCGAGGAATATCTTCGGCCCTTCTGTTTTTCATACACCCTTTCTGTGAATATTTGATGAACTTTGGAAGAACTTTGAGCAGTCTGTTATTTAAAATACCAGTTAGTATCTTGTAGGAAGTATTCAACAGCGCTATTGGTCTGTAGTTATTGATGTCCAGATTATCTTTTTTTTTTTTTTTTTTTTTTTTGTAGAATGAGAGTTATACGCTTTCACTCATAAATTTGGATACACGTCTGAGCTTCCAAATTTCCTGAAGCAACCCTCCAGGATGGGTGCCAATCTGTCAACGTATTTTGTATAAAATTCAAAGGGGAACCCCGACAGTCCAGGATTAGAATTTTTTATAAAGTTAATTATCTCATTTTCAGAAATTGGAGAGTCCAAACCCGAGTTGTTTACCCCGATTTACTTCGGGGAGAGCATCATAGTCCAAGTCAACCTCAGTGAGCGTTTTTCTGTCTCTTCTCCATTCTAGGTAGAAATGGCATGCGCTCTGCGCTGTTTACAGTCTCTACATTTGTATAACTCCGAGTAAAAAAAAAAATATTTCTCTCAAAATACATTAATGATTTTTAATAATGGAACCATTTTTTAATCTTAACACAGATATTTTTTTCTCGAGCTTTTACATTTATTTCCAAGGGTAGAAAAGTGTAGAAAACACCTTATATTATTTTTTATGAGCTCTGATTTGAATCTAATAGCTCTTACTGTATCTTCATATCGTAGAATATCTTCTAATTCTTCTTTAATATCAGCGCCGTTATCTTGGAGGCTTTAGAGTCTCTGCAGATTAGCCACCCATTCCCTTCGTTCTGCCGTGGCACTAATGCCCTTTCCAATAAATATATTTTTTGATAGACTCTCTATTTGCATTAATGTATCACACGGATATAAAAAGTTACTATCCAGTAAAGCCTTGCATTCACGTATCAATTCTTGAATGGCCTGGACTATAGAAGCATCTTCGAGGAGCGAAATGTTTTTTTCCAATGTGAGCTTGATTTTTTCTATTTTGAACTTAGCAAGGATTGGAGAGGGATCTGATATATAGTGCCAGGGAGTCCTAAAATCAACCAGGTGTTTACCTAGGTGAAACAAAAATAATGTCTAGTCTACTCCTTATTGTCTCTTCCGAGTGTTTTTTTCCTTTGAGAAAGTCATTCCTGGGTTATTTTGGAGTCCAAAAAGACCCGTATCTACAAGACAGAGCTTGTATATTATAGCTTCGAGGTCAAGAAGGTTTCTAGAGTTGTACGAGCCGCCACTATAGTTAATGGAGTATGTATCCTTATTTCTAGTGACTTTGAGATCCCTTAGATTAATAAAACTCGAATTTAACCCCTCGGACACTATGTTAGAAAAGAAGATATTATAGATTCTCTTCAACTCCCCCAAGATATTGAAATCCAAAGAGACGATATTAGCACTTTTGTCAGAACTAATTAGAACCGGAGCAGGATAACTCCTATGGAGAGGTGAGATTAATTTGAAACACCCGTAGACAAAAAATAATCGTGATTTTGACGAAAAAGGTGACAAATAGCATTATTATCTTTACGACGAGTGTCAACAAGAGCAACCACATCCGAGAATTGCATTTAAATATTTAAAAATAGAAGAAGCCCTTCCATAAGATGTACTGGAGTTGACGTTGTATCTAAATATTGATAGAGACAGAGATAGAAGTTTCAGGTTTTGAATGGTCAATTTTTCAACATTTTTCTTTCCGACTTCCTAGAAACAGATTGGAATTTGCTTTTAATTTTTTTCCCGTGATTTTTTTACCCGTGGGGATGAAAATGCCCTTTTAGCATTTTTTGAATTAATTGTGATTTCTTGGTAGGAACTTCTGGTTTTTTTTTCTTACAACCATTTTCCAATCGTCTCTCAGTGGAGTGATATTTGGTGTTTTGGTGTCAATCCTATTATCCGAATGTGATGATAGATATAAACTATGATTTCCACACTCTGGGACCTGTTGAATCTGTTCATTATTGACTTCACCAATACTCTAATGTTCCTCTAAGGTGGCAGCTTATTCGATAGCGCTTCTTTCCTTAGCACCCTCAATTCTCTCGGGCAGACCTAGCTCAGCTCGGAAATATTTTTCGAAAACCATATAGGATGTTCTTTTTTGTGATGAACATGTTGACTTAGTATGAACTAATTTCAGGCATCTAAAACATTATATCTGTTGCATTTCAGATATTAATTCGACCTTTTTTCCTTTCACAGGAATTATCGACGGGAATCTCCTGTTTGGTTTTATAGAAAATTTTAATCTTCCAGGACTTATTTGGTTTATTGTTTTCAAGAACTCCAACTCTTCCTCATTTTCTGGGGTTATTGTGTATAAGCCCTCGTCAACCTCACTAGTAATCTCACCAAACTCCGTCATAACTTCCCTTAGAGATGCTATGGTTGTTTAAGAACCATTTTTAACTATTACATCCCCAGACTTTGAGTTGTTCTAAGATTATCCAATCATCTTATATTGAGGAAAATCCCATCATCGATTTTTAGCTGTCCTTCTATATTCTCGAATCTATCTATAACGTTGATGGTTTTTTTTTTTTTCAAAAGAGAGTTTCACAAATCTCGCTCCACTCTTGCAGTTTTTAAATTGCCTGATCTCTTCCTGTTTAAGTGATGGTAATTCGAAAACTTTCCCAAAAGTAAAACTTTGGGTGAAAACCTTGTAACGTTTTATTTTCATTATCTTTCCAGTCAATGTATACTTTATTCCAGATTGGGTCAATCTGAATTTGTTGCGTCTTCCGAGAGCCAGACTTGATCATTTTTGCATAAGTAATCTTTACCTTTTATTGTATTTGGTTTCACTTTGATTTAGATTTGATTCGTGTATATTTCACCTTGTACATATTGCTCGTGGGGCGGTTTACCTGGTCAAAGCGTACTCATTTTCCTCTTGAAAAGTGACTCACCCTTATTTAGAGTAATATCCTTTTGTATTTTTACGTCACTAACTACGTAACTTCTCCATCAATAATTGGGATTGAGAATAACGGGACGGAACAATACTGAATCTACGGTCTTAACAAAGCACTTGGACCAATTTAATATCAAAAGTATGATCCCTTGAAGGATGCCTATATTCAGATACTCCACTTACACTTTAAATTCACTTATAAACTATTAATTTTTTTTTTTTTCACAGAGAGAGAAATAACTAACACTTTCAATGTGACAATAAATTAAAAAAAAACTACTTTTCTATATATCCATAGTTTGAGTATTGTTCTTGTATGGACTTGGATATTTGGGATAGAACTGCGTTGCTATTAGGACCACAATACCCCATGCAGACGTACACAGAAATAAGCCTAAAAATCCAGTACTTTCAATTAGAGGCTTACTGAGCATGCCCACTATGAGGTTGTTAAGGATATCTCCTGTAAAAAGGAAGGAATAGGCCATTCCACCATACCTGAAAAAAATAAATTGTAATCAATCCCCAATGCCCTGATAAAATTAATCTTACTTTTGACCGAAAGTTTGTGTGCATACAGCTGGTTGCATTGCATATGTTCCTGGGAATGTAAAAAATATTATCCATATCAAGATAGCAAACGTAATTTTGGCAGCTAATGGAGTTTCTAGAGAGCCACAGAGTTCAGGATCTATGCCGTTCTCCGTCATTGTGGAGTTCAATAAATATATTTCATTCTTTGACATTTCCTGGCATGGCCGACTACTGGTTTGTTCACCTAACAGACTTGTGAAGTAAAGAGTTGATGTAAAAACTGTTAGTACAATGGCTTGAATTGACGTGGCAACTTTGTAGGATAATTTATCCATTAAATATCCATAGAAAAGTCTCCCACTACAATTAAAAATAGAGCATACGGTTCCGACCATGGATAAAAAATGGTCATCATATATAAATGTGAGTCCAAAGGTTTTGTAAAATCCTCCAATCACCTGAGTAGCAAATGAATTAATAAAAGGATAAGAACGCCAAATAAGATTATTTAAGTTTCAAACCAGAGAAAAGAAGGGAAGTGCAAGGCGTGAGATCCATAGTAGATAAAATTCTTTACTCTTTAAAATATCTTTCCATGATTCATAAATGGTTTTACTGTCTATATTTTCATCCATATCGTTGTACCATTCCTCACAAGGTTGCACAATAAGTAAGGCCCCCAATAAACTCATGAAAAAATAAATACCTCCAAGAAGTAAAATCAATTGAGGCAATCTATTCAGCAGAATGGGATTGGTAAAATAACCATAATCTTGGCCAGAGGATTCAATCTAAAAAGCAGCATTTAGGTAAAAGGTTAGCAAGATCGCCTGTTCCTATTAGACGTGGGCTGATATATCGGATCAAATCGGAAAAGTGATATATTGGAAAAAATATGTAATATCTGCATCGTATCGGTATAGGAGAAAATTCTCATAAATTTCGATATTTGCTCCGATATTTTAGTTCAGGGATTCTCAAACTTTTTTAGTGATGTACAACTTGTAAAATATTAATTTAACCCAAGTAACCCCTTTCAAGCACAAAGCATTTAGATTCAATGACGTCCACAGGATTATATTTGAAGGGGGCCTTGGTTTTTACAATTTTTTTGTAAGAAATCCAAAAATTGAATTTTTTTGTATAAAATTTCAAAAATTAAATTTTTTGATAAAAAATTCCAAATATTCTTAGCTATTCACAAAAAAATTTATTTTTTTGGAAAAAAAATTCAAAATCCACGGCTGTTCTCAAAAAATGATTTTTTTGGGAAAAAATTTCAAATATGAAATTTTAAAAATCCATAGCTATTCACAAAAAATTAAATTAAATTTCAAGTATTAAACTTTTTTGGAAAAAAAAAAAAACAAATAATATTAAATTTTCTATTAAAAAACAAAAATTCATTAATTTGGTGGGCTACAGCCCCTCCGGCTCACCTCCTGCGGACACCCCTGAACTATCTACCACTTGTAAAATATTCTTTCAAAATCTCAAGTACCCCCTGGAGTTTCTCCAAGTAACCCAAGGAGTACGCTTACCCCCATTTGAGAAATACTGTAATATATTATACAATCATAAAAAAAGACGGAATTAAAAATAAATTGTTATTGAGTTTTTTTAGATAGAATGATGAATAGTGGACATTAACTAAGTCTACTGTTTTAATGTCATATTTTATTAAAAGTGTAGCTATACAATTGTAATTATTCACAGATAGATGAATTAATGAATGTAACTGTTATGAACAGGGCTCGACAGATACGCTAGTCCACTAGAAAAAAAAACCAGTTGGGATAGTTCATGGTCGGCTGTATCTAGCCCGTTTGGCTCAAAATGCCGTAACCAAAATACCATATATATGTACATGCAATTTTGGATTTAAATCATGAGTATTACCTTTTGTTAACGTCTCATAAATTGAATAAAAATAGCTGGTTAAAATAAGGACCGACACAAGACTAATCCGTAGGATATGAATTTGTTGTCAAACGAGACAAACCAATAATAACAAAATCATTCATGGATAAGGGTAGATTTAATCCTTTGTAAAAGATCAAATCTGAATATTGGATCAAAAAATATGTTTTTAATTATATCGAATCGGAAAATATTTTTACATCAGCCCAAGTCTAGTTCCTATTTAAGTGATTGACTTTTTTTTTCATACCAAAAAGTTCTCCGGATTAATGTAATTGGTTTGTATCTGATTGAAGATAAAGGATCCTCCTCCATATCCACTCACAATTACTCCGGAAATAAGTCCCTTATTTTTAGGGAACCATTTGATGGCCGTTGTGATTGCGGGAATAAGTGCAAGGTTCTGTCCTATGGAGGAAATAAATCCATAGGTGGCAGCAACCATCCACAGTTCTTTTTGGATAGTAATATAAGTAAGTGTACAACCCAGACTACGAATATAGAATCGGGACATGATTATTGATCATGGTAAAAGTTGAAAAAATATATATTTTATAATACCTGAACACTATGGAGCCGATGAGAATTGATACATTTTCACCAATGTTAAGAGTTATATACCCTATAACGGGCATTGTGCTACCTTGGGTCATTCCATAGGTAGACTGGACTACAATAAAGTCTGAGTAAGTTATATTAGGTGATCCATTTTGCCTCATGTAGGACGTCATATACGTCATGATGTTCCCAAAGCTGTAATATGATCCTAATACAAGCATTACTAAAATTCCTCCGAACAGAGAAATGAGCCCAAAAATGGGTATTCCATAAATTGTTTTTTTCTTCCATTCTTTATTTAATTCAATGCAACTAAAAGGACATTTCATTTTGAAGCAATAACCTGCAATTATAAATGTAGTAAACACATGTATGCACCATTAAACACAAAGACACACGAACAAAAATCATAAACAAAAGAAGGCAATGAATAACACTGATTTATAATCGTAGACTTACATTCAGTGTTCGTAAAGTAGTTTCTAAGTGTTTATAAATTATAGCTATTAAGTTCTATTAATTTATGAAACTAGAAAGTTAATTCATTAGTTAAGTTTACTTCACAAATTTCAAATGTGCTCTATAGTCTATATAATTCACTATTCCCAAACATCTCCAAAATATGTATTATTATGTTGTCTAGAGCATAGCCACTAGCCATGATAGTTCAACACTTAGTCTTGTGAATAGTCAATGTCATCAGTGTAAAGTGCAACGTTGCAGTGACATGTTGTGTGCATTTTCCTTCCTCGGTTACGAGTACATAAATCATGTTCAAAAAATTATGAATGTATTTGCAAAAGATAACTTTTGACCAATTTCATTTGTTGTTCATTTTCTTAAATATCTTATATATTCCAAATATTTTTTGTATAACTGGCAAAATTATTTACTACTTATAACCAATGTTGCAGACGGTTCAGAGGTTCTTTAGGTCTCAGTTCTTTCATTTCAACGGGGTTGGTCTCGGTTCCGGTCTTTGGCCTCGGTTCCTTTTTATACAGGCTAAATTTGGTAGCAAACAAGGTTCGTCGCTAGAAAATTCGGGCATAGGAAATGATATTAGATACAAACAGGACCTTATACGCAGAGTTGGTTGTGCCCCAAGTTCCAGCAGGCCCCCAAAAACAAGGGTTGCTTAAGAGGCTGAGAGAGGGGGGAGAGGTATGTAGGAAGATGAAGAATTGATGGTTGCTTTCAGTATACACATATATAGTACACATGTTTCGTATATAGAGGACCTCAGCTAAAAATGTAATAGTGTAAGGGGAGTTTGCATAGTAAAGTTTGAGAAGCCCTGGCTTAAGAAGTATTATAGTTATCATATTATAGGGCTCTATAAGCTTGGTAGTGGACCTGGATTCAAAATCTACACCACCCCTTACCTCTTTTATTTACACCATCTGGTGCCTAAAACCACTTTTCCCGATCCATAAGAAGCCCTTAGCTTTTTGGAACTCAGATACAACTCTACCACCCTGGCAACGTAAAAAAATCATTGGAAAACGCTGTAATTGCACACCCAAACTCAGAAAAGGGACTATTGATTAAAGCGTATCTATTTTTTTATAATATATATTGTATTTTCTATATACATATTCTGTATAGAAACAAAAGCACGAGAACCGAGAACGATCAGCAAGATATGGCGGTCTCCGTTCCAGACTCTGTTCGGCTTTGTTGGTTCCGATTCTTTTAGTTCAAGAACTGGAACTGCTTGAACCGCTAAACCGATAAGGGCACAACCGTGCATATAAGTAATAACTATCTATCACTATAAATTAAACCTGTATTTATAGTCTCTAGACTCAAATCCCTCATGAGTAGAGGCTTTAAAATATATTCTTAAATTGTTTGTTGGAGTCGGAGTTGTTAACATTCAAAATTAAAGGAGTCAGGCATTTTATAAGCCCACTCTGCAACCCTGGTTAACTGATACTTAATTTGACCCCAAATGGCGTTTCAAATTATATTAATACATTTCTCATTCTTTCATTGTGACGATGGATTTTTGGTATTTTAAATTATATTTAAGGGCCTTTCAAATGATTCATCAGGAAATTTGTTGATAGACATTAAATTTAATTCATTACACGAGTCAACGAAATTTTACTTTTTGAAAAATCTTTTAAATCCCAGAATCATCCCTGTTAATAATTGATATGCTCATTACGAATATGTAATTATCGGGTGGTCCATTGAAATCTGCGCACATACTAATTCAATAATTAATGAAGGTTGAGCTATTGAAATTAATTAATATTCCTATTTATTAAAGCATAAAGAATTAGTTACAAAACAAAAAAAAACTTGAGCTCTTTAGCTTACGTACAAATCGAAAAAGTGAAACTTGGACGTGATCGACGAAATTCTATTCCGAAGTTTGCATTAGTACCTTTGATTGACTCTTGAAGCTGTTGATTGATTTTCTTCTCTTTATAACAGTAATTCATTTTCTCCCTCCAAAATCATATAGGAGACTGTTGATATTAAAAAGGGTCTTAATTCAGGTGTACCATATTTCTTCCTCTCGCCTTCTCCTCCAGCTCTTTTTTTAAATTACAAAATACTGAACTCTACTCATTATGTAAGCACTACGACTTTTTCTTATATCTGGGCCTCATACCTCAGTCGAAGAATCGACTCCAAGTCCCCCCTGACAATTTGAAGATTTTTTTTGCTAGGAGGTCAACTAAAATCAGCTGCAAGAGGGGACGGGGAGAAGGAAAGAAATAAGGAATTGTCAAGAATTACTCTGGTGTCGATCCCCAATTTTACACTGAGTCCAACAAGGAATTACTATTATAACTCTGCAACAAATCCTTAAGGTTACTCTCTGTCTTTTATGAGCACAAAAGGATGTTCAATCAGATTTTGATTATAATTGAATCTATTTAGGAAAGCAAGTTCCCTACACAGGAATTAAATTATAATGACAACTACCAAGGAAAAGAAAATGTAGATTACCAATTCCAAAAAATGGGCCAGCTAAAAATTCACAGGATTTACATCCCTACCTATACATAAAGAGGGGATGTGTGTAAAGAAAAAGTAATTATAGTATTTAGAAAAGGAAAAACGGTTGTTGCTTATACTCTTTTCTCTTATATGTTCATTATTTAATTGGTCATCGTGGTGTTTACCCCTCTCTCTCTCTGAAGTAAGCATTCTCGCCTATATTTGGTGTAAACCGATGCATAATTAAATAAATATATATGAATCTAAATGCTATTGTAAATAACAAGGGTCCTCCTCTTTATAGTAGTAATTCGTTGTCTCTCTACAAAATCATAAAATTAGTAGCTGATATTTACATTGGGCGTAACTCATATGTAGCATATGTCTCGCTCTCGCCTTCTCCTCGCACTCGTACAAAAAAACAAGCCATCTCTACATATACAGTATACCCAAAAAAAGACTGAAAGGAGGGAGACTTATTAGAAAATCCGATCTAGGACCAATCCAATTCCTTTACTAAGACTAGTGTAAGCCAATACAACGAAAATGTATAAAAACAATAAAAATGAAACTTACAATTGCTTGTTGTATATGTCAGAGCATACGAGTTATTTATGTGTATTCAATGATGTTTTCTTAAGGTAAATAACTAAAACTTCAAAGAGAAGATAATCAATGTATAACTTTAACTCTGAACAATAAATGAAGAACTAAGTGTTATAGTTTATCTCAAATATTTTATATATAATATATCGTTTATAGGATTTTTTTTAAATAGTACAAAAAACATGTCCTGATAAAGTGTCCTAGTCTAAGCGCCTTATTATTTAAGTTGACATTTTTGCAAGTAAAGAAAGCGGAAGGAGAAGGCGGTAGCGAGACATATGGTATTACTGAATTAAGATTCTTGCCTGTTAAAATGACTTAATGGGGGGAAATTAAATTAATGCTTTAAAAATGAGAACCTCCTAAATTTTAAATAGTTTTATTGCTGGACAAATGTCATAATTATATTTATATTTAAACTGGCGATAGTGACCGGTATTGTCCAAAGTAATTAGGTGAAAGATACATTTTGTAGAAGATAACTCTCCGTTTTTTATGAGAACACTCACACGTAACTACTCCATACTTATATCAATTTACATGACGTATTTTGTCCTCAAGATTGAAATAATAAGAATTTAAGAAATAATATGTGCTCACTAACCAAAACAAACAAACCAGTGTTCCCCTAAATGCTAAATAAATAAAAACGCCAGCGAGAGTTATTTAATTATCTTTTATTCAAATCTTAACGAATACTGATAATGGATATGAGTAATAATGAAAACCGAGTGTAGAATAGGCATGTTAAGAAAAAAAACATAAAATAAAAACAGCCGAAAATCAACTTGTTAACCCTGACAATTTGAAGAATGTTTTGAAGGAGAGAAGAATAATGCTCATGACGTTTCCTTAGATGAACTATAATCAGCTGTGACAGGAGAGGAAGGAGAAAATGATATAAACGAGGACATTTAATAGGATTACTCCGATTTTAATCCCCAATTCTACTCTGAGTCCAACAAGGACTTAGAATTATATCTCTGCAACAAATCCTCCAGGTTACGCTCACACACGAATATTCAATCAGCCTTTGAATATAACTGAATCTATTTAGGAAAGGATGTTCACCACTCAGGAATTAAATAATAATGACAACGGCTCAGGAAAAGAAAATACCTTTTTATACTACCAATTACAAATTAATGAGCCAGCTAAAAAACACACCATTTACATCATTGGGTATGAATTATAATTAGAGGAGAAGTGCATAGTATATGTTTGAAACTTTGCTTATTACTTAAGTCATTAAGTTTTTGGAGTTTGACCTTTATATTGGATTTCTCATCATTGAATGATATCAAATTAAAGATAAACTAATATTTATAATCAAAATACAATTTTGCAGGCAATTAGTATATTTTTGTGTAGAGTAGTGGCTTAAACCCCCCCCTCCTTAAAATTTTCTTTCTTTATTAGTCTGTTTTTGATATTACCACACATAAAAATCAAAATGGTGGAATAGGTGGTGAGTCTGAAATTTAGTAAATAAACGTATAAAATAACTAAGTATGTTCCTATGATATTTTTTCGGGTCTTTGAGGACACTAAGTGTCTGTTTTCGACCGAAATAAAACCTCATCTCTCTGTCACTTCACCTTCGGTATCTTCCCACATCCCTCTCTCTGTTTCTTTTCTTCCAACTTCATTCTTTGTTTCTATTCTCTTCTATTCACCCCTGCAACGTGGGCACCCTCTTCTAGTATATACATAAAATGAACTTATTTAAATTAGTAATGGTATAACGGTGTTGATAATTTTTGGGGCTGAGCCCCTCCCCAAATGATGAAAGCTAGCAACAATTTTTTGAGTTCGACCCTTAAACTAGACAATATGCCACACCTATATCACTCATTGAGAGATAGATTTAAAATTTGGAGTGCACTTTTATTCAAGTAGATTACTTAAAGGCCATGTATCAGTCCTATTAAGCTCAACTGGGAGGTAAATAATATAAGTTAGTGTTTGGACACATGAAAGTTCGATAAGGGCATCTTTCATGTCAGATGACAGATGATTAGCTAGAAGCAGTGATGGGCAGTTAACTTATCTTTTTAATTAGTTAAGTTAAAGTTAATTATTATTTTACTTTTTCATAAGAAGTTGAATTAAAGTTAATTTCGAATTTTTTTACCTAGTTAAGTTTAAGTCCTTTAACTTGAGAGTAATTTCAGATAAATTAATTTAGAATTAATTTCAATATTAAAAAATAACTATTTCATTTAATCCATTGAGAGATTCATCAATGCTTTATAAGAGAAATTATTCTGTCGGCCTCTCTGCCTGAAGTTTTCTCCACTTCCAATTGAACGATCAAGAAAAAAATAAAAACTCAAGTTACTACTAAAATGGAAGTCAAAGGCAGCTAAAATTTTAGATTTTTGAGTTTCTATCCATTTTTAAACTATATGTAAAATTATGAAAATATCGGAGATATTACAAAAAAGACATTTTCTACGACACTGAGAAAATATCCTTTTTACATGAATTTGATGTGGAATTACCCAGTTGAAAAGTTTACTAAACAAATAGTGTGGAAACAGTGTTTAACTAAATTATTGGAGAACTAATGGTTACTTTAAGACAGTTTTTAGTATTTCAACTTAGAATAATGAAATAAATTTAACTTTAACTAATTAACTTAATCAAGTTGAGTTAAAATTAAGATAATGCAGTTTAAAAAATTAACAAGTTAAGTTAAAAGTTAATTTTCATAAATCAAAAATTAACTAGTTAAGTTGAAGTTAGAATAACTTGATTAAATAATTAACTAGTTAATTAAAAGTTAATTGATTTAGCTTATCTAAGTTAAGTTAAGTTGCATTAACTTGCCAACTCTGGCTAAAATGGTTGTATCCAGTTCTATTTTTGTTGAGCAAATTCTTCTGGAAAATAATTATAAAAATGATCCAGAAGAAATGCATACCCCCTATTTTTTTTATTTAATCTCTGCTATTCAAATATTTAAAAAAAAAAAATCTATAAGACAACGATATCAGGTGCCGACGAGAGCTTAAAGTCAATACGAGTAATTGATTCTAGGGGGAACAGGAAATTGACATTCAAATCAAGATTAAACAAAAGTACTTATCATAAATGTATTTTAGCTCGTTTGACTATAATTAAATAGATTTATGTCTGTTCTGTAAGACTTTGGTCTGTCTAATTTGAAGTATGTCCAAGTAATCCAGTAAAACGTGTTTCAAACTTTTTCCCCGGTCACCCTACTCTATATAAAGTGATAATGTTGAGTTTATTTTTCAGAATTGATAATAGTTTTTTATTCATCATCATAATACATGTGTGTGCGTCTAAAACTGAACACTCTGAAATTTTTAAAAATAATTAAATAATTCTGTAATTTTTAAAGTGGTCGACGAATCAATTTATTTAAAATGAGAGTCTTAGACACATGTCTATTCAATATGGCCGCCCATGTTCTTCACTACCCACTCTAGCCTGGCCCGGAACTTGCTGCATGACTCGGCGATGAAGCTATGGTCGAGGCTGACTCAGGCATTCTTGAAGGGAGACTTCAGCTGGTCCTTGGACTTGTGTTGGACTCCCGACAGCATCCCCTTTAAACGCCCAAACACTACGAAGTCAAGTGGTGAACAATCAGGTGAGTGAGGCGGCCAAAAAATTCCGATCGAAGAAGGCTGGAGTCTCGATCTGAAGGAACTCTTGGGTAAAGTTGCTAGTATGGCAGCTGGCACCGTCCTGCTGCCACCACTACCTGTCCCCATAAGTAGCTCTGGCCCAAGGGATCACTTTGTCCTTCAGGTATGGGCAGTACGTCACGGAGTTAAGCCTCTCGTGGTCCTCCAAGAAGATGAGATCACATTTTATTCAGACTTTTTCACGGCTGCAACCATTTCGTCCGACCTTCGAGGCCTTGACTTAGATCTTGTGGTCGCCTCAGGAGTCTCTTTGGCTACCACGCTATAAACGGTGGTGCGACTGCAGTTCAGAACCTTGGCAGTGGGAGTTTTTCCCCCGCGTGGAAAGTTCCAAAATTGCGATTCGACGTCTCTCCATATTATCGGCTGTTGCTCTGTAGATTTTGCTGGAGTTTTGTTTATAACTAGTCAAGACCCTTGCCTCAAAGTATAAACCGGTTTCAACTCAATAAAATCACAAATATGTGCATGGCGTAAAAATTTAAAGGAGTGTTCAGTTTTAGACCCGCACACCTGTTGTATTTCAATAAGTCTATGTATATTTTGAAGAGAGTGAGTTCTTACATATTATATTTTAAATTGCAAATGAAAGAAATGTTGAGACTTTATTTGATTTTAACTTCAAATGCAATTATAGATTAGGAGCTCAATACAATATCTCTTAATTTTGTTTTAAATTTATATATAAACAAGTTCAAACTAATTTCATATGAATTAGAGTATGGTAACTAGCGTTTAAAAATAATGGGATAACTTGTTTAATTAAAAAAAACGTTTAGAATGTCTTATGTGTTATTTGAAATTTAGATTGTACTCAAATTCATATGTGCCCCCCATGAACAAATATGGATGTGTAATTACATAGTTTGAAAAAGTCTTTATTTAATTTGTGATACAAAACATTATAGTATGGGATCGAAACTTTCTTGTAATGGACAAGTTCTTAAAGTTTTATCTCATAACATTGATATATTAATTATTGTTTAGTTACCTATGGTATTAATGTTAAAGTAGTATGTAATCAGTTTTACTTTCGTTCTATAATATTATTTTTCCGTAAATAAAATTCAAGTTTTTAATGTACTGAATGAAATTATTATAACTATTGTCCAGGGAATTTGTCTTCCTCAGATATCCCGAGTACAATTTAAGATTATTTACTCTCCCTTATGAAAAAGTCGGATCCTGGAATTTGTTCATGCAAACTCCTTGATTAATACAAAAATGTGATTATTTGTTGGATCCCTTTCTAACATGTGTTCATTAAGAACATTAAAAACCTAATTCTATTTTTCACTATTTCTTTTTAATACTTGGCTGGCAATTGAAAGATGAATTAATTTTTTATTAAAAAGAGTAGCTTTGCCCACTAAAATGAATTGAACATAGACTTGTTCAGTTTCCTGAGACACAGTAATTTCATCTTGTGAAGGGTAGATAAAGCCTCCTATATCCTTTCTTTTAATCAATGCTATATTGCTGATTTGCAAAGACGTCTTTGTAATTAGAGGATTACAAATCCAGTGATATAGCTGATCACAGATTCCTTAAATGATGAGAGTGTAGTAGGTAAAGAGTGGTGAATCTCACAGTAATAGCGTTCTCCTTTAAGTGGAGGAATATCCAACAGCTTAATTATGGAAATAGCCCCAGAGTCTATCTGCTTACAGTTTCCAGGAGTAAGCATAATAGTGTCATCCACAGTCAAGTAGTTTCCATATCCCCCCTTTGACTTCCTGATGGACAAGGAGCCTTTTGTAGCTTACCTAAAGTTATGAAGAAATGTGTCTTTCTATAATTAATATCTAAAATTTAACAAGTATAATCATAAATTGACTTGATGGCCCAAAGGAAACCAATGAAACCATTATTTTTCCTAGATCTGCAAAAAAATAAAATGGTGAATTATAAATGTTTAAATTCTTGCTGTAATCAAAGCTATCTTCAAAAAATGGCTTCCAAAAATCTTTTGTGGAACATTTTAATGGTGCCTTAAAGCCTCTTCCTAAACAATTCCTACAAATAACCGATCCATAATGTTTATAAATTTCACTGTGGCTTCAGATTCTTTGAATTGAGGCAAGTTCAAATCTTTACTCGAAACTCAATTGCATTCGCTACTGATGAGCTTAGAGTTTGTGTGGCATAAAATACCTTCATTCGCATTCTTTGAAAGTTTATGTGCCTCCTGGTCAATTAGTTTGGACATAAAAGCTCCTCTTGGTCCTGTAATTTTTCTAATTCCTCCATGAATTTCCATTCAATTTTATTTCACTTAGAGTTATAGATGATCTTACAAGCAGCAAGACTATTTCTCATTAATTTTATCGTATGAGCACAATCCAGAAGGACTTCAATTCTTTTATCTGGAGTTGCTGGATTAGGGAACCATGGTCTAAAATTATCTAATTGTGAACTTGTACCCCATATTGAAATCGTGGAGAAGTGTACCTATGGCCCATCACATGCCAAAGCTGCTAATGGGTATGAAAAAAAGGGGAATCCGAAACTTACCCAACGTTCGGATCGGGCTCAATTTTTCCAACATGATAGTTGGGCCAAGTTTCAAGAGTAGGTAGGAGCGTCAAACGTCATCCACTCCCTCTTTTTTCCAACTGGGTTTACCTGATGTCCTCAAATGAGGTACAAATGTAACTAGCTTGAAGATAAAGCTATAAAATCGACTCAAATTATATGTTTAAAGACTATCAACAGCGAATTGTAGTTTAACACTAATGATTTGAATTTGATATTGTAATAATAAATGCTCAACGGCTTGCTAGGCCCATTCATCATTTTATGAAATAGGGTATTCTAGCTAAGGTAAGATTGTAATTTTCTACGTATTTATTCATTTCTAATTATAATTGGTAAACATTTCATTAAAATCGGGAGCCCATCCCTTGGAGAGACAAATAATACACGTTCCTACAATACTGCAAATTGTGGGGTTAGAAATGTCTAGACATTAAAAGGTTATGCCATCATGTAATCGGGCTTGCCAGAATTTTCAATTTGATACACCGTACCAACTGCTGGACAAGACAGACATATTTTGACGTCATAGAGTATAATAGCTGTACTCTAACAGTATCAGTCAAGGAAGGTAACATATTCAGCTACTCATGGTAACAGATATACTCTTTGATGACACTATTAAAATGCATTCTGGAAATCAAAGATAATTCGGAAAAGTGTTATGTTATAACTTTGTATTTCTATTAACCTTGAACTGTGTAAAAATTGAAATACGGTTAGAGGTACTCAGCAAACATTAACCCATTAAGACAGAAGGTTTCATATTTTTCCCCAATTTGAACAGCTCCTGTGTTTCAAATAATAATTTTTTTAAATAGAAAAAGGAAGTCTCAAAACTTGCGCATAATATATTCTCTGACTATTACTTACCAATTAAGTATTAACATGAAAAAACGTATCACTATAAAAAAAAAAATTTACGGAAGAAACTCTTTCAATTAATTATTGTCCAAACAAGGAAAAATTTGATAAAGCCTCCTTCATATCGAAATGATATTTTATTAATAAAAAATGGATTTAAAATTCTCTAAATTTGTACACATTATTAAAAAATATAAAAATAAGGTATTAACTCGATCATGATGAGCGTCCTTTGTAAAAATTAAATATTCATGGAGGTATTACGTGTTTAAACTGCTATAAATAGCCCTTCATAAAAATCTACACTTCTGTATTAATGAACCATAACTCCTTGTGTACTGATATATATAACGGATGATTCAAAACGAGCGGTTTTTGGATTGTAGAAATAAAACACATAAAATATTATATTATGGTCAAAACCTTATTATGAACCGAAAAAACAATCCTTTACAATTATTTCTAGAAAATAATCCCCTTCATATGTTGGCCGCAACTGGCCTTTAAATAGTCCATTCTTTCGCACCAATTTTCGATGACGCGTTCGAGCATTGTGACCGGAATCTCACCAATAACTCGCTCAATGTTTGTTTCCAATGCTTCAATCGTCGCTGGTTTATCCACATATACTTTTGCTTTTACGTAGCCCCAAAGAAAAAAGTCCAAAGGTGCGATATCAAACGATCTTGGTGGCCAATTCACCGGGTGAAAACGTGAAATTAATTGCTCACCAAATTATGTCCCAATAAGTTCATTGTTACGCGCGCTGTGTGGCAAGTGGCACCGTCTTGTTGGAACCAAATATCGTGGAGACCATGTGCTTCAATTTGATGTACCAACAAGTTTGTTACCATGGCGCAATAACGTTCGCCGTTGACGGCGAATCGATTCTTCACGATTTTCGGCTACACTCTCGGCAACAGCCGCAATATTTTCTATGCTGCGAGCTGTACGTGGCCTACCAGACGACGGGACATCCCAGCAAGTTACTGCCCCTTCAAATTTTTCGATTATTCTGCGAATTGTGGATTCTGAAGGTCGATTATGTTGAATATAAGTAGGGCGTAATTTGCGAAAAACTTATTTCACAGAACGCTGATTTTCATAGTACAATTGAACAATTTGTACACGTTGTTGTGGCGTATATCTTTCCATGACGAATTGTAAAACAATACTGAGTAGAAATGACGTATAAATTTGACAAAACTCGTGTCCGCCTGTAAAAAAAATCCCTGCTGGAAAAAACGGCTCGTTTTGAATCACCCGTTATATAATTGTTATTCTCTTATGACTCATGATTTAAAATGTTTATTGTTTATAAAAAAGTTGTTAATATTTTTTTAATATTATCTTTATTAAATAATTTAATTTTTTAAAATATATATATGGTATACATATAATTAAATGTGCCCAATTATCAGGAAATGTGTTGCACAATTTCATGCATACTTGCACTTTTGCTGCCCGAATTTTGTTCCACATTCCTCTGTTTGTCTCTTTCGAGAAAGTTTTGCAAACATCTTAACGAGAACTTAGCAATATTTTCTAATAATTTTTGTCTTAATATTATGATAATCGGCTATGGATATATTTGTTATTTCTTTTTCAATTATATCTTGCAGGATTTTTATAATATTTTTTAACTCATTATTTTTTTAGTTTTAATAACGTTGCGAAATCGCTTCGCGGCTGCAATGAATATATATATATAATGAATATCAAGATTTC
>NC_052138.2:2013126-2104388 GCF_016086655.4 Lepeophtheirus salmonis | reverse complement strand
AGGGAAAAGAAGATGAAGGAGAGAGAGGGGATATTGGATTTTTCTGAAGGAAGTTTTCATGGTTTAAATATTGTGAACGGCTACAAGAACTGCCTCCTTTAATTGCACTCCAATTCTAACGCGAGTACTTCCAAGTTATTATCAAATATGACGTGTTCTATCAAGACTCACCTTCAATCTCCCTTTTTCATATTAGTCATTGGAGTAGTAGATAAATAATAAAATGTAAATAAAACATTATTTAAAATCTTGAGAACTATTGCCAGAATTTGTTAATTACTCAGAAAATAGCAAATATCATCCCCAAAAATGGGTACAAGAATACATTACATGGTAATTTAAGAATTTACGTCATAGAGGGTTGAGAAAACATATGATATAATTCTATTTATGTCTCTGTGGCGGATAAACAATCCAGAAAGATTGGAAATTTGTCTCCCTAAAGAGGCAAAATTATAAAATCTGCGTCGGCCGGGAATCGAACCCGGATCAACTGCTTGGAAGGCAGCTATGCTGACCATTATACCACCGACGCTTCTTCTTGAAAATAAAATTTTGTGGTATATATATTTTTTATATTCTTAAGATCAACAAGGATTAAATATCTTTAAATACATATTTTATATAATGTATCGTGAAAAAGGACTACGTTGCTAATGTGTTCAAGGGGTTCTGAAGGTGGTTGGAGGCTGTTATTGAGACTGATGGTGACCAGATTCATAATTAATGTGTATTGTAAAAATAAAAAATTTTATAAAATAAAATTTGGTAAGTACAACATTATCCTAATCAATTATGAGTATTTTAATGACTACTTTGAGACAAGTCACAGTACTTTTCTATATCCAGTACATTATACTTCAGGAGACCCAGAGGGGTATTGATCGTCAAAAATTCTCTAGATGACTCCTCTAGTTCATACTGGTCATAACAGAGGCTAAAATAAAGTTTAGAGAATAAAAGCGAACCTGCTTGTCCTCAGAACAGTTCTTCCGAAAACAGTAACGTGTCTAGAGATAAACTCCATTTTTATAAGTTATCAGCACCATTCCATTTGAAGCAGATTTTACCAATGGCAGGACAATGAGAACGAAGAAGGGGGTGCATTGTGGCACAAAATGTCCCTTTAAGTCTCTTTTTCTGGGGTTTTGTTCAAAGGGAAGGGGCATTCTCAGACTGGAATTAGATTTGGGCGAAGAGTTCCATTGGGGTCCTAATATTCAAAAACCATGACAGATTTTCAATATATCAATTCTCAAGAGAGAGAGTGTCTGCTGATTCCATGGCACGACCTATCTGAATGACTTTTTCGAGTTTGACAGACTTCTTTTGAAAAGAAGTCTGTCATAGTTTAGTACTAGATATGCACCAGATTGCCGTAATGACTACAAAGGAACTAAATCCGAAAGTATGGAAACTGGCCCCGGAAACATAATAAAACCACATTCTCATATGTTTCCTTAGGATGACTCACAATGAAAACGTTGAATCCAAGCCGTACCTCAACAAAATTAGGAACCTTCAAAATATTCTGCCCTTTGTGAACTTCCTTTTTTCTACTCTGATTATAAACTTGAAACTGAGGATACTAACAAATTCGTCGTAAAAATCCAAACATAGTATGAAAAATATTGAAAAAGATGAAATTTGATCCAAGTTTCGAAATCTTCCTCCTTTATTAATCTAAACAAATTCTAACACTTAGATACTAGGCTTATCTATCTTCATCTCAGGTCCTTAAGGAAAATGAATTATTTTTAAATGGCATTAGTATATTAATACTATGCACTTTCTCTAGAAGAAGATATTTTTCTGTTGAATAGATTTGGATTTTTAAATTTTTTTTAAAAGCTGTGGATTTTCATTTTTTCCCTAAGAAATTTAGTTTTTGAATTTTTACAAAAAAATTCCGAAAACTAAGCCCTCACCAAAATATGATTCTGCGAACGCCCCTGGAGCACCAAATAAATCGTATGAAAAATTAACCTGTTTTTATGCTTTCTATAAATGAGATCTATGATAATTAGTACAAATTAACAAATAGAAAGGACAGAAAATATTTTATAAAATTCGATTAGACTCTGTTTAATAGACTAATAAATTTATGATTCATTTTGAAATGTTATCCTAACTGTTGGAAGGAAAATATTGATTTTTTTAAATTGTGGAAAGAACAGTCACTAAACCTTTCAGATACTATATTCAGGATGACAGGGTAGGGCAGAAAAACGTGGACTCGAGAGATGGATTTAGAAATACATCAATAATTATATTTTCAATAATAGGCAAAAAACTAATTGTCACAAAATATGAAGACAAGGTTTCTGCAAAACTTTTTTGACTCAATGTGGCCAGCTTTATTATCAATCACAGCCTTTACAAATCACCTGAAGGTAATGTAGGAGTTGATGACAAACTCATCTTACAAATTGTCCCATGCAGCCACTATGGAGGAATACAAGGAGTCCACATTTGAGTGTGAGGTCCTGTTGGTTTTCCTCTACAAAATGTCCCATATAGAAAAGTCCAGTGGGTTCAAATCTGGTTAAGAAGGAGACCATATCTATTTGGACCAGAATCGAGCCATGTTATCTTCGAATAACTTTTGGCGCTTGGCGGACATATGAGAAGGGGCGATGTCAAGAGGGTGTACCTAAGCACCTTATAGTAGGCTTCCTGGCGGATTTTCTGTCCAGATTTGTAAAATAATATCGGAGGCTGAAACGACGAGGACCATTGTTTGGGCCGGATATTTTATGTGGTAACCCCTTATACCTCTTCTTTTGTTTCCGTAAGCCAACCTGAAAATCTTCTTGTCCCAGAAATTTTTCACAATTGACCCATTTGCCTTGATCCATTTGAGGATTTTGTTGCACCTCCTCTTGAGCCTCCTGGCTTTCATACCCTCTGTCAGAAGGTGGTGGGAATCCAAAGTTGTGCTTTATAGCCTTCCTGATGGTCCTAAACTTAACAAAAACTTCATATCCCTCTTTAAATTATACCCTACACTTCCTGACATCCTGGAGAGGTTTTCTCCATTTATTTTCATCTTGGCCAACTTAAAACCTAAAACACTTGACAATGTCCTTAATCTTCATCATATCAACTCCAGCATCTAGGAGATATTTTGCTTATTGCTCGCTCATGACGATGAAATGAATAAATGATTAGTATAGTTTGTTTATGTAAAAAGGCATTTGAAATAGAACATCAAGAAATAGTCATCAATAAACCTTTTCATAACAATGAGAAAATAAACATTAATTAACAGTCCACGTTGTTGTGTTTCTTGTTTCTAATTACAATCCGAATATATTCAAAACAAAAAAAAAATATCCTCTTTTATGTTTACATATTTATCATGTAATCCCTGAGGTCAAACTTATTGTATAATGGTATAACATAAGGTCATGATCTCTAAGCGAACTAACGATGGAAATTGGAACACTACTTATAACTGATCTAATTATATTGAGTCTTACAATATCAAAGAGTGAATTCTTATTTTCGATAAATTTATAATAACTGATGAAGTTTTCATTGTCAATTTGAATCCAACTAAATGGATCTAATTATATGCATCCTCTTAAATGTATATTTGCAATCTCTAATTTGTACTTTCAACGCTTTGTAACTTTATTTTGCAGGCCAAAAAAGAATGTACAAAGTTAAGAGTTGATTAATAGCCTGATTGTCTTAAAAATAATCATCTTACCAAATTTTTCAAACTTTATATTTCTATAATAAAGTAAAATGCTTTATATCTTGAAAAGTGTAATATTTGAAATAAATGCCACGGAAATATTTTTAAGCCTAAGGAGGGTATATACCTAAAGCAATTACTAAGCTTAAAAGATTAATTAATTAAACATAGTACACCATACGTATTATATTTTATAGATGAGTTTTGAAATTCTTGACTATGAAACGGTTTTTTGGCTCAAAAACTCATTTTTATAATGCGTTGCAATGCAGCTGAGGAAGTAGTTTCCAAGATGGACGAAGTTTCATTTTAGAAGCGAGTTTCTAACATTCTATTCTAACTAAAAGTTGGAGTAGTAATGAAACTGCCGTCCAAAATAAATATTCCCAAAAAATGATTTAACAAAATATTTTATGATATTAAATTAGCTGCAATTTAGCTCCTGCGTTTTTATTGGAGGGATTTATGAAAATTCTTTAATTACTTCAATTTCTAATATACAAAAAACATTTTTTTCAACTCATTTTACATTTAAATATTTTAAATTCGGTTATTTTTGTGCAAATCGGGTTATATGAACTGGATTTATTGATGGAAAACCAACATTTTTAAGAGACTAATTACTTAATCAGTTAATCATCCAAATTTATAAAATTTGATATTTTTAATTTAAATTTCATTTTTTTATATTAAATCATCCCCCCTCTAAAATCTCTTAGTAAAAAGTTATTTAAAGAGGAAATGAAAAAATAACAGGATATAACAATAACAAAGTTCGGTGTATGGACAATGGATAATTTATCTGATCTGATTGTCAAAATTGTGTAAAACAAAACCTTAAATCTCAACTATCATTATAAAAAAAAAAAAACTCTATAAAAAAAGCGCCAACTATGTGTGAAGCCCAGGACTTTTCAGCCCATGTGTTAGATGAATCAAAATATAATTACAATATTTTCCCGCGAAAAAATACTATTTAATATTTGAAATGCCGAAAGTTCTCCATTTTATGGAGAGTCATTACTTTTCTCCTCCCTAAACCAAAAGAAGGCAGCTGATATTAACTAAGGTCTTAATTCAGGTGTACCATATGGTTTGCCTTCTCCTAGCGCGCTTTTTTTTTCAGTACAAAACTACTTATAATAAAAAATCATTAAACAGAAAAACAATGGAAATTTCTTTCTTATGACTAGGAGCCTGGGTTCGGAGACAACGAGGAGATGGCACGTGCAATAATAATACCCTTGGTAACACAAAATGTATATTATACGATTTTGGGGGAAGGAAATGAGTTTTCTCCTTGTTTTTTCTCTACAAAAAGCCCACCCCTACTCATGATTATCCATTATTGCAAAGATATTGCGTTATCCAAAAAGTGCCTAAACCAATGACTCTATGGCTATTGTTATATGAAGAAAATCATTCATTTTCGTAAAAAAATCTACAAGAACCTTCAAGTAATTGACTTTGAATAAGACATAATCTCAATTTATAGCCAAAAAATCAAAAATAATGCCTTCTAATTTTTTTAAATCAGAAACTTCTCACATTAACCTGGTGGTCGTTACTTAAATCTTTGGGACTGTTTGATGTACAAGAATAGCCACCAGAGCGCTCTTTATTCAATGAAAACCTATGAGGATCTGAAATTTTAAACACTAAGATGAAGTTGAATTTAGGATGAAACATTCATGTGGCATCATTTTTTTGTGATAAAATAGGTATGGGGAAAAAGTAATTTCATATTTTCCGCCATTTTTAACTAAGTATATCTTGTTCATTTTGGTCACATCGGATCATACGATAAAGTGTTGTAAAGGTATGAATGTTTACTACAAACACTCTTATCGTGCGTCGAGTATGGAGGTCTCAAAGGAATATATTCGCCATATTTTGCATTTTTACTAACTGAAAGGGTAATCAAACACGTCAAAAGAGACCAAGAAAATGTGCAATGTATACGGGGTTAATATTCTTTCAGTTCGTGTTGCACAGCAGTGATTCGGGCTATTTCGTTTTGGTGTAGTGAAGGGGAATAACGCAACACTCACTGCCAGGCCTGTCGTCGAAAAACTGTATAAAATCATGGAAGATATCCAGATGGGTTGTCGTGTTAGCAATTGCAGCATCGCCCAGGAGCTGAAAATCGATAATAAACCCGTTTTGTACTATTTGCAGGGGGCTGGATACAAAAAAAAAAAAACTTGAATATGAGAGGAATCATTGTTTCCTCAAGACAACACCAGGCCACACACATCTTTGATGATGCACCAGTAGCTCAAGGAGATCGGATGGGAAGTTCTTATGCATCCACTCTACAGTCCGCACCTTGCACCAAGTACAAATTTACCCTCAATAGAGGTCTCTGAAAATTTGTTGTCCGAGTTATTTGTCAATACAGACAAGGGCATCCACGAGAAGGGCATTATGAAGTTGGCAACAAATTGTCGAATTGAAGGGGTATAGTTGTCTTAAATAGGATGATTGTAACGCGTCTTATAAAGCATTGAAATAAATTGAAAAATACAAAATTAATTTTCCCCCAGCCTGCTTTGAACTCAGATTTTTCACACGGCATACATATAGTTTTCAGTCATCATTCTCGTTTAAAATTCTATTGAGTTTTGCGTCGATTCTGTCGCCGTGTCTCTGAAGACAAGTCATTCTGCACGTTAAACAGACCCTATAGAGTTTAAAGAATAAAGAAAAGTGTAATATACATAGAATATAAAATTGGAAATAAAACGTTTTACCAGAAATCAATTATAAATATTCATACCTTCATTAAATGCAAGTAATACTATAATTAAGTACACTCACATAATTAATTCAGTGGTTAAGTAAGAGAGTTGTATTGACTATTCAACAAGGTTGACCAACCGTCTTATTTTTAGATTTTTTTTAGTCCGGGGAATTTTTTTTAGTGAAATTTTGGGGTTATTTTTTATTTAACCTGAGTTAAATAAAAAATAAAATTTTCCTTAAAGTAAAGATAAAAATCCAAAATGTAGGCTTAAAACAAAAAAATATAAATATGTCAACACAACAACAATCTGGGAGAATTTATCTCAAAATATAGGTGGATTACATTTGTAGTCTTTGACGAATTATTGTCAATTTCTATCAACAAATTATTCAACTTAAATAGTGTTGAGACTCGGTCAAGCACTGATTTTTTTTTTTTTCCCGTTCGGTATTAAGTGACATTTCTAAACCGATTTGGACCAATTTTTTCGGTCCCACTTTGTTGACCTATTGTAATTCGGTCTCACTTTATGGACAATTTTTTTTTCGGTTTCAATTTATGGACCGATTTTTTTCAGTCTCATATATTATTAAATACCTTTTTTTTAAATCATATGTCATTTTTTTTTAAATCTCAAAGGTACACGATAAGCTCTAGAACAAATACTGTATACATATAAGAGACGGCAGGATCAAAATTAATCTCTGTTCCAACTTTTTATAACGTCATTGTACTTGAAAACACATATGATGGTCATGTTATATACAATTTATCTGTAAAATCGGCCTGGACCGATTTTTTTTTTTTTTGAGGGGGGATTTTTTGTGAACTAATTCGGTCCAACAAAAAATATAACCGTCTCAGACCGGTCTAGGAAATCCAGACCGAACCCCAACACTAATATTAACCCATTGAAAGCGCCGCAAATTGCTCATAAAATACCCAAAATTGATATTTTGATCATAAAAGATTGAGAAATTAAACGATTTTATACTTGAAAGTCATAGTTTTTAATTTTTTGTGAGCAGCTGTGGATATTTGAATTTTTTTTCAAAAAATTTAATATTTTAAGTTTAATTTAAACCTATTTTTTCCACAAAAAATCCCTTTCTGTGAATAGCTATGGATTTTTCAAATGTTTTTCGAAAAAATTTAATTTCAAAAAATTCCATGAACCAAGGTTAATATGGAGTAATATCTAATAATAAATTGGATTTTTTTCCTTTTCCCGATTTTTATTCAAGATTTTTTTCATTTGACGTACCATATATTTTCTTTTTTTTTTAAAGAGAGATGAAAAATAAACTTAAAACTAAAGGAAAAAAAGAATTAATTACTTCACTAATTAATTGCTATTAGTTTCAAAATTTTCTCTTAAGTCAAATCAAAATTTGGACATTATTCACCCTAATTCAACTTTTAGCATCATTCATTAATGGAAAAAGAAAACCATTATAAGACAAAAAAAGATAAAATAAAGAAAGTCCGAGGATTATATTTCTTTTTCTTGACTTCGCACTGATTCCCTCGTCCTCGCACCTTTTATTACAAGCACTATAAAAGGATCCAACATATCTGAAAAGCTCATCAGTTTGAGTATATTTATCAAGAAAGGATCTCTATATCGCCTCCTGGAGAAGACAAGACAGCATCTTTCTAATATAATTATGACTGACAAATTCATGTCCGTTATCTTTATGCTCTTACTGGGAATTGTAGGGATTCTTTCCGCGGATCCTCTTCATTTAGAACACGAAGGAGATTCCACTTCCTCTGCAGGTAATCCTAACCTTTCTTTTCTGGGGGCATCCATGAAAAAGCATCACTCGAAGTCAAATTAAATAAAGGGGTTTCCTTAAGAGCACCTCAGCTATTTTTTTAAATAAAACACAAACAATTAAAGAGATCACCAAATTTATTTTTTCACTACAAATCACTCTAGCTTGATTATCAAGAGCATGTTTATAGAAGTCCAATCGCTGAACCCAATTTTCTACTACTTTTTTCAATAAATTGACCGATATTGCATCAATTTTGAGCTCAATATTTTTTCTGAGCTCTGATAACGTCGTCGGGTTATTGGTGTAGACCAATGACTAAGAAAATAATCTAAAGGGGTTAAATCCCACGATCGAGGTGGCTAATCAACTGGTCCATTTATCGAAATAACGCGCTTACCAAAATTGTTTTGCAATAAATCGATTGTAATTTTTGCTGTATGACAAGTGGCGCCGTCTTGATGGAACTATATTTTTGCCAAGTCCATACCTTTCAATTGGGATAAAATAAAAATCATTTATCATGGTGCAATAGCAATTTATATTTCTACTACAATTTTTGCAATTTATACCCCATTTGGGGTAATTTAATCCTGTTCCGATACCACTGCTCTGAGACTATACACTCCTTTGAGGATTAGTACACACCCTCTTCCCTAGACAGAGTAGTCCAATGGGTTCGTGTCTGAAGAGGAGGGCACCCCCATATTGAGGTCCCAAAAGTCTGTAAAGTTGTCTCTCAAGAAGGCCTGGGTCTTAGCGGTGCAATAGCATGTAGTCTTTAGTGAAAACAATGTTCTCTCCGAACTTTTATCTAGCCCAACGTAGCACTTTCTTAACCAGTAGTTTGATGTCAGTATCTACATTGAGCCGCTCCTTCCTCTCCACAAAAATGGGAGGGCAGATTTCGCTTGTACTAGCCACTGGGCTTTTTGTTCTGAAAACAATGTTCCACAATAATCATTTATTGTCATAATTCCTTCCTCATAAATTTGAATAGCGGGGTGCCCCTGCTTATAACGAAGGAATCATTGATGTTTCTCAGGAACTGCTGAACAAAATGTGTTTGTCGGAAAATTGCTTCATTTTTGTACAAATCTGGGGTCTGGCCTTAGAGAAAGCCTCTCATTTGTGAAACTTTTGCCAAGATGGTTTTCCTTTAACACTAAAAGGACCATCGGAACATTATTTCATTTCAAACAAATGTATATATGAGCCAGAAATACTTTGTTGAACACAAGTTTTACAACTTGTGTAGTAACGTACTATGCCAGATGTTATCACTTAACAGGGGCGTCCGTAAGGGGTGGGCAGGAGGGGTTGTAGTCCCCCTCAAAAAAAAAAAGGAATCTGTACTTCCTACTGGGAAAATTAATATTCCATTTAATTTTTTCAAAACGTGTGGTATTAATCCTTTGACGGTGCATTTTTGCAATTTTTGCAATTGAAGTAGCCAAATTATGCCTCATACCCCGTAGACTGAAATATAAGCCCCTCTTATATTATGGTAATAAAATTATAAAAAACTATCATTTGATGTAAACAAGCGTTTTTGTAGTTGTTGATAAGTTATTTCCTACTCACGGCGTTATCTCGATAACACAAAATGTTTGTTGTCAGCTGTCGATTCCCTCTTCTCCCTTGATACGTCATGGGTATTTCATAATTTATTCTTTTTCATAAATACACAAAGTAATAAGTTATTCTATACTTATACACTGTTTACCAACAAGGACAGGAATACAATTTCTAGTTGATCCCTCGTCGTTCATATAAAATATATATCGGCCATTTTATTATCTCTATGAAGAATGTTGGCTATTTCTTCATAGAAACTTATCCCTCTAAGCAATATTATAATACAGTATCGAATAAAATACTATGTAGATTTTAATAATATGTAATTCATTTCAAAAATGGGGAAAAAAGAATATGACAGTCATAGTCTGCGAGTACATAAGAGATACATAGCTGTTGGTATCATTAACTTATTTACTAACTACCAGATGATTTCGGGCCTTTTATATGTTTCCTTATGGAGGAAAGGTATGCACGATACAATAAAGATTCCGACGTGTATTATGTCTTCTATTAGTTATGTATAATCTTGAATAAGGGAGAGTTTCCCGTAATTATTTGATTGACACTAGACTAAGGATTTTTGAGCAATTTTTTCCGCCTAAATTATTGGTTCACTAAAATTTTGGCAAAATGAGCAACCAAAATATCAAAATCGAGCGATTTGTATTAAAAGAAAAATACAGTTTTATAATAATAATTTAGAGGAATAATTATGTTTATTTTATATTTATCAAAATTTCTTCATAAATTTTACTATCTTATATTGACAAGTTAATATTTTATGTAGAAAGATTTTTTTCCGTTAATTTTTCCCTATGATCAGTATTGGTAGTATCAAACATATTTAAAAAACGTCCACATTAGTAGTTGAAGTAAATTTGAAGTTGGCGAGATCTTCAGAAGTCTTGTAAAATGGAGGAATCTCATTATCACCACCAATGATATTACGTCCAACCTTTGCATAAATGGATGATCGATTTGACGCAAATGTATTTCTCATTTGTGTCAAAATTTAATGGGGATTATTCAACAGTTAATTTTGCACCAAATTTATTCTTCCTTTAATCGGATGTTGTCTGAATCTGAATCCCTCACACATCCAATCATGTAATTCATAACCCTGATGGTATCATATAGACATTTTACCTCCAAAAAGAGAGCCTTATAAAGGAAGGTTTTGGCTGGTATATTTTTCCTCGAAAAATATCATTAAATAATCATCAAAAGCTATTGTGAAATCTAACACAAACTTTGAATATTTATTTCATATGAATTTAGAAAAATGAAGCATCTTCACACACACACAAAAAAGAGTTAAATGAATCATCTTGTCTATACATTATTTTAATTAACTTATGATGAATATAGTTTTTTTATGGCGTTCGCAGGGTGGGGGGGGGGCTACAGCCTCTCCTCCAGCCACCCCAAGAATCATGGCCTTTCTTAATTTTAGTAGGAATCTCTAGTGTTGTGTCATTCCTTATTTATTCGGTACAGTCCAGTCTTAGAACATCTCCTATCAGTCCTTCGGACTATCAGTAATAGAACTGATTAAAAAAGTAGAAATAAGGTTGGAACTTGCATCAAGAGCCCCTCTGCATAAGTCATACAAAGTAGGACTTCTGAATTCTTTCCATCAATTATATGCTTTTAATCAATTATAATTATCCTCAGTAATGATTTATTTCTGAGACAATTTGAGTGTTTTTGTCTCTCATAATTTAGATTAGTATTTGATTGAAAAAGGGGATTATGATTCTTCTTATTTGATTGAGTCCATATAGTCATTGATAATCATAAACCATGATTAAGGCCTGTATAAATTTATATATTTTGTACTCGTAATTGAAAAGGAAATACAATTGGAAAGGTTATGTTAGATTAGTGTGTAATTTTGTTAAGATAAATTGTATTTTTGGGAAAGTATCAATACAAAAATGATTATTCCCAGTAGTTTGTTGATGGTCACAATGTTGTAACTACGGGGGTACTTAAGACTCCCAAAAAAGGATGTTTGTCTCCCTCCGCACAACTGAAATATAAGTTTAAAAGTAAAATTATATCATATTAAAATGTAAAAAAAAATAACCTCAATTTGTAGGCTTTAAAAGTAAAATTATATCATATTAAAATGTAAAAAAAAATAACTTCAATTTGTAGGCTTTAAAAGAAATTTCAAAAATAAATTAATTTAAATATCCTCTCAATCTAGTCAACCCAAACAGAAAAGCTTTAGTCACAGCACTGGGCCTTTCTAGAATTTGAAAAGTCCCTCCTAGGTTGGATACACCATGTCTAATTACAAGACTTTGTATAAAGCAAGGTTAATAGAAATACAAGGTTCGACCATCATATAATCGGGCTTGCTAGAATTTTCAATTTGATGTATCGTACCGACTGCTGGGCAAGACAGGCAGATTTTGACAAAGCACGCAACCACTTATAGTCCATGATGTCACTATTGTTAGAATTTTCAATTTAATGTATCGTACTGACTCCTGGCAAGAAAAACAGATTTGGACAAAACACGCAACCACTCATCTAATATGACATCAATATTAAAAGCCAATCAAAAGAATATTAAATTAATTAATTTTTATTTTATTTATTTAATTATCCAATTAAAAGAATCAGTGGGTTAGGAAGTATTGGTTAGGAAGGGTAGTTTTCAAAGGATTGTAACCAGACCTCGACAGACACGCTAGACGGGCTAGTAAAAAAAAACAGTTGGCTAGTGTAGGATGGCCTGTATCTATCCAGTTTGACTGCGTATTGCCATACCTTAAATACCACATCAGGAGCGTCAGCAGGATTATATTTTTTGGGAGGGGGGGGGATCCAAAATTTATTTATATTCATATTATGTGGATAACTTTTAGGGTAATCCCCCCCCCCAAACAATGAAGGTTGGTAAAGTCCCTGTACCTATAAACTATAGACAGTGGGTATAGTACCTAAATATCAGAGATTGGAGCAAGTACGTTGGTATTTTTACTTAAATATCCCTAAGTCCTATAATTTAGTATCTACACTTAAGTATCCTTCTTAAGTTATATAACTTAGTATTTATACTAAAGTATTCATGAAACATGAGCAATAATACTTGGCTTAAAAAGTAGTAGTTATTGATACTGGAAACTTGAATTTTTTTAAGTACTTTCAATAGAAAATGATGAAAAAGAGTTCACCTCTTTCGTTTCAAAATATTTTAAAAACAATCAATATTTTCATCAATTGTTATTAAGGTGATTACACCTTTCTTCTCAATTTTGATCCATAAACTGTCTTCCTTGCAAGGAATTCCTACGCTAACCTCCACTTATTTACTTCCTATAAAAGTAGACTTATTCATAAAATGGGATGGAGACAAAACAATCATTATTATTCATAGTAAATAAATACACTGCAAGTACTTGTAAATTACTTGAATACCTCAAAAAATAGGCCTATACTTGCCTTTGTACCTGCAATTTCAATGAAGTACTTGTACTTGGGCCCATTCCTTCTTGATATTTCGGGTGATAGGATATCGATATTGAATGAAAATATCAGAATTGATGAAGTAATCTCGATATTGGGAGTGAAGTGATGGACTGTCGATATAGTTAATAAATAATCTAGGTAGTAATTTGTTAAATAGGCTACTACAGGAAGTTCCCTCCAGTGATTTGAGAATTAAAGATTAAGGTAAGATTTAAAAGAACAGAAAACCTAGACAAGCTCTGGAGTTATTTAGATACAATAAATCCCATCAGTATTGAATCTACATATGTATATGAAAATTCTCTGAGCAATCTACTATGTTTTCTAAAGTCAGTATTCCAAGACAAAAAATAATAATCTCTTTATTGATTTATTTTAATACAAATGGCATCAATTTATAACTTTATTTCCTCTGTCACATTAAATGAATTATAATTTGAGTTTAATCTCCCAATCAGAACGCATATTAATATCCTTACTAAATTTTTTGATCTATTAATATCCCAAATTATAACTTTCCTAGATCATATAGTTCGATATCTACGAAGCGGACACGAACTCCTCGGAAGCATTCCAACTAAACGCCCCAGCCAATCACGAGACTTATATCGTCTTCTCCGTACACTCCGATCCTCCAGTGATCAAATTGTAGGAACATCCAAATACAAAAACTCAGAATCAACCGCAAATCCACCTCAAAAGGGTTTCTTTCTCCGCACTCTCCGAGGAAATAAAGGATTCTTTCTCCGAACACTGCGAGAAGACGACTCCAATAAAGGTTTCTTTCTACGAACCCTACGAAGTGACCCACAAAAAGGATTCTTCCTTCGAACCCTGAAACGCTCTAATAATAATAATGAGATTGCCTCTTTGGAAGATTTAGATGGATTTGAGGGCGATGAGGACGTCTATGTTGGAGAGGATGAGAAACCCTGGCCACATAACGTGGTTTTCCAACGAGAGCTCCCAATTTTTTAAAACAAATAACTATATACATATATATCCATATTTCGAAATTGTAACAGCCCTAATCGATAGAGATAAATGCACCAGTAATTAATAATGAAAAGTAATTAATAATTTTTTAATGTTGTCGTTGTTTTAATTTTTTTTTTTTTTTCAGTTCCATTTAAATATAATTAATTGTTATTCCATTATTATTAAAAATATTAATTTTTATATTACTAAGATTGTATAATAATATATACATATTTAACTATATACTTACTCCCAATAATTTCATTTAAAACTTTTTTTATTATTTGAGTTATGAGTAAATGATAAACAATAAAAAAGTGTTTTTTTGAGTGTGTAGACTATAATCAGATATACAATACATATTAACAAAATATGAAGGAGAAAAAATTAAAAACTTTGTAAAATTGAAGAAATACTGACAATTAAAACTCAATTTGGAAAATCAGTTGTATATCGGTCTTCCATGGTGATGATTTTCCATGGTCATTATAAATATATAAATAAGGACATGCACAAATTACATAGTTGATGCAATATACGCCTCTTTCAGGACTTCAAATTATAAATACTCTCTTCCTTCGATATATTGTCCACCAGTAAGTCCAGTTAATTTAATATTCCTAACAGCTTGAGTCAAAACCACACCAAAAATGAAAAATCCTATGACTTGGAAGATTATGGAGATAAGCAGAATAGCTATTGTCTTTTTTCGTACAAAGGACGGGTCTACTCTTAAGGTATATTTGAAGAGACAGATTCCAGGGAAAACAAATATAAAAATAGAAGCTAAGGACCCGAGTGCCTTAATCACAAGGTCAATATCTGGAATCAACAACGCAGACAGTAGACTCAAAACGAACCAGATCAAGGAAATAATACTTGAGACGAGTCTTGTTCCACCACCAGAGTGAAATATGACTGAGATAATGGCTTCCCGTCCACAAAATAAAAGGATTGGGTAAGTGGTAATGGTTTTAAGAGCCATTGCAATGTTAGCCATGAGGATTTTAGGATCTGAAGCATCATACATGAGGAGTATGTCGGGTTGTACTAAAGATCCAAATGTGTAGTAGCCCCATCCTGCCGCTCCTGTATAACAAAAGCAACATATGGCGATTGCACTGAATGATGAAATTGTAAAGTTCTTTATATTTCGTTGCTTCATACAACTATAAATGGGTATAACTGACACATGGCATTGATAACCGAAACATATTACGGGAACAACTAAGAAGACATCCATCCAGGAGTCTGGGTGCGTCTTTATTTTCCCTAGAAAGTATGGAAGGAGAAATGTATAAGTACTTCTATAATTAAATCAAGATATTTAATTTTACCGTGTTTATAATCTCCAAAATAATACTCATATATTACAAGACATACAATGTACAGAATGGCTATTACACCCAACGTAGACGGAATGCTCAAGAAATCAATTTTTTTAGAGAAGCACATTGGAAGAATGAAAAGTACCGAGCTCATTGTAATAGTAAACGTACGATTATAATACCAAATTTCTGACCATCCTGGCCCAACCCAGGACTCAAACACACGATCAATCTGATCTCCAATAATAATAAGAAAGGTGATTGTGGTTCCGAATGTGTAGATAGCCACAATCACTGAAGACAAATATTTTCCAAACTTTCCTGCAGAGCCGTACATAGCATCCTATAAACAGGGATTTGTGATAATTAATAAAATAATAATAATTACGTAACTACTATCAACAATTTATCTACCTGAAGTGTTTTTGCTCCACAATGATCGGCAGAAAATGCGAGTACAAGTAAAGCAATTAAAATAAAAATGAGAAGAAAAGCTTGTACAAAAATTGCAATCCCTAAACCACCCGCCTCATCATATGACTTTGGGAAATTGAGAAGAGCAGCCCCTAGGCCTGCATTAACAATAAGAAATGTTGTATAAATAATCCCTGTTCCACTTTCATTGCGCGACGATGCAAGTTGTTCATTCCCGTGAGGGCGTCTATTCACCAATCCATAGCAAAAATCTGAATCTAAAACAGAGTCAAAACTCCCATCACGCTCTCCTCCTACTCCGCTACCACCACCAACAGAGTCTGAGTCCAGTTCAGTCTCAAAACCTGATCTTGAACCTACTGATAAGTATTTCAACATTAATAATAAATTTAAATTAGATAAATAAATCCGATTTATTTATTAATTAGTCAGGGGCAAACTCACCAAGGGGATTGAGAGAGTCATAGGATGGTGGCTCGGAGTAATCGTTTTCAGGGCTGATACCATCGTCAATCACATCCTCACTTTGAGCAAACAAGGGACTATTATCCGAAATCATAGCATCGTCTCGTTGGTAACAATTCTGTCAGAAAAAGAAGATTAGAATGATTTTCGACAGTGACATGAGCTACAAAATAGATACTCCAAACGCCCTCTTTATTTCAACAGTCACACCAATTTTACTTTGTAACAAAATATGTACGTACGTACGATCTCGATACTAGAGTACTAAGTCTATAAATGTATATATATATAACATAAATACTTAATATATTAATTAATAATATTTGGTACGATGAGTGGAGTATGATTCATTGATGGGATGAAATTTCTACATTCTTTCTACGCCTCAACAAATAGGGATTATCATGGGTTCTCTTTGAACTATTCACAACAAACTCCCTTTTTTTAATATTTTATTTAGTCTAGAGGAAATAATATAATTGTTATCATGAATTATAATTAATGAGCCGTTTAACCTCAACCCTGATACATGATCTAAACAAATTATAATATGAAAATCATTATTATAATATATTAAAATGTACATATTTCGAGAAATCCTTGTAGGAGAATTAACCGATACATTTATGTAGAATCTGCATTCCCTCCAGCTATAAATCCAATGAGAAGATTTTTTCATAGATATAAATAAATCTATGTATTTAATCATTATGGGTTCATTCAACAACTGCAATAGTAGTACTATCTATTCTCAACTCACAAAAAATATGCTGGGTACATTAAAAATGATCTTCCCTAGGTATATTTTAATTTATTTGTACACCTCACTTGCTTTGAATACTCTTCGCCATACAGTACATACATGGCAATGCCTTTTTCAATACTTCTCCTGATAATAACTTTACATTTTGATTTTACTTTGGGATTAACTGAAGAAATCGAAACATTTGGCACTCTAAATCCCTCTTTAAATCAACTAGATCAAGAGGATCCCTTTCTGATTAATATATTAAAAGATAAGTATATTGTGAAACCTCCATCTCCAGAGACTCCGTACAATTTATCATACCCTCCAGATGATTTTCCTATTAAGTATATGAGTGGACAATTTCGACAGCCTGTGATTGTTAACAGCATTTTAAAGTGAGAGCCGGCGTCATCAATATATCCTGTAGATAATTAATTAAGTGATTATATTGACAATGTTTTATTTAGGAATAAGAAAAATGGATTCTTTGTTGAGGCTGGAGCTGCAGATGGACAAATGTTCACAAATACTCTCTTGTTTGAACTCTTTCACAAAGTAAGTACATTACTACTGTTCGAATCAAATAAATGAACAAATCATCATATTTTTTCTATTTTTTGAAGTGGACAGGTTTGTTGGTGGAACCCAATCCAGACTTTTATGAGTCACTCTCATATAAACATCGGAGAGCCTATACTTTTCCTCAATGCCTATCAACTAAAACTACACCTGAAATTGTTTCGTTTGATGCATCAGGACTGATCGGAGGAATCATCGAACCAGGTGAGGTCAAAATTAGACACGGACTGATATCAAAATACTTTCCAATTCGATATCACCTCACCAATTAAATAGTGGATTTTTTTAGGCCACTCATTATTGAAGTGCAAAAGTTTTGTAAAGCCGAAAGATATTTGTATTTTTATGTGGTTTTGCATTGATTTGAACCAGTTCTTGGATCATCATTTCGCTTACTAGACTACAATTTTTCATCCACCAGTTTTTTATTATATTCCTCAAGCTAGATATTCTTTCAATTGAGGGCATGTTTTCCAAAGATTTGTCGTATTAGCAGTAGCAACTACTTTGCAGTAATCACAGATTTGCTATTGGAGGGCTTGGGCCCCAGTGATTACGACACTGAACTTATTTAACACGATATAAGAATCTGATTGCATCATTTATAATATATATTATATTTTTCCCCGACACATGAGTTTTCTGATTTCGATCCGTTATATCAGTCCACGTCTAGTGATAATCATATAAGCTATGTTTACATACTAAAGTTTACATTTAATAATAGATAAAATTAAACCTGGGGATATTGATAGACCACCGGATTTAAATCGAAGATGGTATCATAGGAGAACGATTAAGGTCCAGTGTTTCCCTTTTTACTCCATACTTATGGCTATAGGAAATCCAAGAATTGATTACTTTAGTTTGGATATAGAAGGAGCAGAAATGCCAGTACTCAGAACACTGCCTTGGGATAAGGTTAGACTTGACACATATCTACTTATCACAATTGTCTGAATTATTCTCATTCTTATAGGTGGATATTGGAATTATTGATATCGAAGTCAATCATATGGGAAAGGTTTTCAACGGATCTGTATCGGATTTGACGGAATATATGGACAGTGTAGGGTATAAACATATTGAAACGGCAGGGATTGATTACCTATTCCGTAAGAAATCCGAAATAAAAAAGAAAAAACGCAAAAAGAAAAACAGATCAAACGAATTGTAGGCGATTTTTTTTTATAATTGATTAATTATTACGTATAAATGTGAATGATTGTCATAGAAATATACTTAATTCAAACACATCATCCCAGTCGTACCAATATTAACAGTATGTTCGCATACATAATATTAGAAATCAATGCTCTGACAACTCAATGCATTATTTTTCGAAGACTCATTCGAGTTCTGAACATCCAAGTCAGGAGGTAGACTCATTAATTCCATAGCGAATCCATTTCGTAGGGACTTAAATAGATAGACAGAGTTGATTTTAGGGTTGAGATGGAGTCTATGTAAATTATCAGATCTCTCAAGTTGCATCAACCCATGATATTTTTTGAAAAGTTTCTTATAAGCACTGTCTTCTTCAAAGGCTCTAACATCAATCACGGAGTCAATGTGATCCTTTATTGACTCGAAGAGAGTCTCATCCCTACCTTTTATCTGCATTCCCACAACACACAAATAATTCCGACAGAGGGATTTAAGGGAAATGATGAAGCGTTTTAAATCCTCAGAGTCCTTAGAACCATACAAAAGCGATCCAAAGTCATTAATGACGATTCGAAGAACTGATATGGGTCTTTCATCCTCCTTAGAAGATGTAAATTTATATGGGGAAGATGGATCGTTGAGAACATTGTAGATTTCTTTTAATAAAGAGATGTAAACGGAATCACTGCCTTGACTAGGAGGAATAAATGAGAAAGTGCGTCCCTCCAGAGTTTCCTTTGGAATTGATGTTTTTACATCAAAAGTAATTGGACCAGATGATTTTGGAGGATCCTTGCTTGGTAAGTTCTTGTAACGCCAAGCAATGAGTAAATCTTGTGACTCCGTTGGTTCATTTTTGACTTGGTTCTCAGGCAGGGAATCAGTAAAGCTAGGAATAGTCCTGAATGTTTTTTCTGCATCACAGGGATCAGCAAGGAAAACCTGGTGATCATCATGGATTCCTTGCGAAATGAAGTACTTTAAAAGCAGGGATGAATACTGTAAAGAACCTGGAATATAAAGATATCATTTAAATACTTGAATTATTTAATAATCGACAAAAGTAAGAATCTCATGATATTTTAAAAGGTTTCAATTTACATTGACGTCATAGCGTATGTATATTCACATCAATTTATAAAGATAACCACGTGATAGTATGATTGTAAACTTACCTCCAAACTCTCGTACAAGAAAGATCGTTCCAACGGGGACTCCCGATTCCTGGTGAACCAATTCATTGATGATTTTTGTTCCGGAGGATATGAGGAATTGTTGATGAGCAGGGATGACTTTGACCCCGGGGACTTTATTTTTGTCTATTGACATATTAAATAGGAAAACAAAATAGGCACTGTGAGCTTTTGATAACGATTCGATGAACGCAGTACATAAGTCGTGTAATAAAAGTTAAGAATTAGTAGTAGGCATTCAGGGCTGGCGCGGGAGCGCAGGCTTCATATAAAAAGGAAAAAAGTAGTAAGTAATCAAATCATGCAGTGTGGACAAAAAAATTAATACCAGCATACCATGGTGGTCCACGAAGAAATATTATTTTATCAATCTTTATCTAGCTAATAAATAACAACTATACTTGCGAATTGCAATAAGTCGTAAAATATGTTAATTCAAAATCCTACTCCTATTAATTATTCAATAAATAAAGTATATTTATAATTAATTATTCCAATAAGTTTATTTGATCAACAAATTATAAAAATATTAGGAAATCTTACGATGTATTTAAGTCTAAATGTGAACACTATCATATATGATATAAGTCAAGTTCATTCAAGTGTAGTTCCTCATCAAACTACTCAATCAAGGATAAATGTATTACTGTAGTTATTGTTGAATATGAATCCAAACCACAATCAAAATGTGATAAGATTCCATATTATGTATAAAACTTTAACGACCTAGTGGATGCGTGATGATATTTTGATATTGTTGATTTTATTTCATTGGCAAGACTTCAAATCTTAGAATTAATTACATATTATATACATATTAATATAATTATATCAAGTTTTGTTTTATTGAAAATCTTCTGGACTAAAAAAAAAAAATATGAGATGATAATGAGTTAATCCTAATTTAACTCTCATCCTCGTTTTGACTTTGTAGAAGAGAAATGTTTGCCTTCTTAACTCCGATAAGGAAGTCTGCAAGTAAAATGAGACTCAACAGAATGGATAAACAACCAACAGCAATTCCAAAATCATGAGATCGGCCAAAGATATAGGAAAATCTATTGAGTGTGATAGCTCCAACAATCATGGAAAATATGGCTCCTAGGCCTGTGAAATATTCCTCCTATTCATGGATAAAATTAATGTACAGTTTCCGATATATTTTTGAAATAGATTTAAAATTACGAGAACAGTGAAGGTAGAGCCAAGGACATAGCTGATCATTATTCCGGGTAAAATGAAACAAAAGGAAAAAATAGTTCCTAATGCGAAAAGAGTCGAGCTAGGTCCTCCAAATTGAAGCAATTCATCGATGTAGTATCCCCATCCACCAGTGCTAGCCAATATCATAATGATGTAGGCTAATATCTGGGAAGAAAGCCGGATTATTAATTATAGGTGAATAAAGGATGTGTCATCACGAATTGATCAAATATAGGGAACTTACGATCTCTGCAATTTTGAGGTATCCATTAGGAGTTTTCAAGTTTTTCCATTCAATTGCCATGATTGATAAAGTTGCAGGTAAATATATGAGGTGATAAACTTCGATTTGTAAGTTGTAAAGGCCCTGAATGCACTGATGAGTATTTCACAATGAGATTCGGATTTTATTCAGCTTAATTTTTGTAAACAAGTGTATTCCAAAGGATTCATCACTTCCATGCTTAGCTATACTATTCCTCTATTATCCTCCTACTCTCGCCTGTATACGTAACTTTTTATATGAATAAATCTGAGAAATACCTCCTCCGTTTCATTACGTGAACAAGAGTGTATTGATGTGCACAGTTTTAGTTAACAAATGAATAGTATTGACTATTTAGTTACATGAGTAGCACCTTTGACTCATTCCTAACAATGAAAATCAAACCCTTCTTATCAGAAGGAGTTGATCCTTTGAAGATATACATATTCTGCAAAAAAGAAATCCTCTACAAAAAAAAAAAGTCTGCAGTTTGTGATAGGAACATAATATTTATTATGCAATTACTTTCATCAAATTCCTGAAAACGCTCTATTGAACATTTTCACTAACGTAATAAATTGCATTATAATTATAGGAGACGCCATATTGGGGCTCAAATTTGATATTTTTACTACTTAAAATGAGCAAATTTTTAATAAACCTTGTTAGAATTCTAGTAAATGAATAAAAACAGACTTGCCACTTGCATTGAATACAATTTGATGTCAATAGTAAAGAGGGAAATTTGAAAATAATCAATGTACTAAAAAATCCCAATTTTGTACGTTTTTTTTTGATCGATTACGTACGAGAAAAGTAGGATAATTGGCGAAAATATCTTATTCTTTACATTGTAATACTATATTTAATTTTTATATACAGCATGTAAATAAGATATAAATTGTATAACGATGTAGTAACATACTTATGTTTAATACATTTAAGGATTGGATACATGGGCGTTCTTAGCGTGGCTCAAACACTTCTTATAAGGCATTGAAATAAAGCAAAAAGTACGAAATTACTTTTTACCACAACCTACTAGGTATAATTTTAATTTAATTTTCTGTAACATATATTATATTCAAAAAGGCCACCTCCATGAGCCAGGGAGCTGGGAGGTTATTCTTCCACGGACAAAAAGTTTGGAATATTTACTGTGAGCCAGTCCTGCGTGATCTTGGGGATGTGTCAAGAGGCTCAATCGTTCCCGAACTCGTGCTTCTTCCAGTTCCTCAAATATAGAGTCTTTGCTAACTTTAATAAGTTTGGAAATGGGAGTATGGGATTTTTCATCTTGAATTAACTGGACAATCACTTTCCACTGGTTCTCAATCAGGGTCATGTTGGTCAAATAATGTTTTGATGACTTAAGGGGATGAATGGGTTTAATAAAAATGAATACGCAGAAGATGAGCCTGATATTACGAAATCTATATGAGGTATAGACAAATATATCATCCTAATTGCCGTATATAGGTAAGTTTTACGGTTTGCATGTTGTTAGAGGCTATGGGACTATGCCATCCTCCCCCCCAAACAAAATGATGATAGCTAGCCATGCTCCTGGTCAGATATGTAATAAAACTAGGCAATAGGGCAATAGAGATATAGGACATTTATAGACAGTAGGGTTTATGTCCTTCTATTAGTTAGTCCTCTTTTGACATGCAATAGTTCACCATTTTCCTTAATATAATTAACTAGCAAAGGGTTACCCGGCAAGGAGGGAGCGGGAAATCACCTTGACAATGGTCAATATTATTCTTTCTTAATGATTAGAACCCTTCGGCACAGGCGAGCATTATAACAAACATATGTATTATTATGAATTTTTTTTAAATTGAGGTATAAACTTCAAATAACATACCAACAAATATGCATCAAAAATTGTCTAGATGAGAAGTCCATTTTTTTTTATAAAAATATTGCCAAATCAAAATTTGCAAAAAAAAAACTTTTTTGCACTCATATTGCAAAAAAAAAGTATAAAATAACATTTATTCTAATTATAAAGAAGAACTCAAAACTACTAATATTTTTTTCGTACTTGCAAAAACAAAAAAAGTTATGGAGAATAATGTCGCCGAAAAAATTACCCTTGATAAGTAGTTCATTTTTGCAAGCATTTCAAAAATTATGTATTAAAATGTTCCGGAAATTGAGAATACATTTTAGTAATTTTAAATCAAAATCTATCGTTTTATTGCATTTCTTATTAAAAAATAGAAAATTGACGTTTGATGAAAAATGAGGGGAAAAAAAGAGAAAAAAATTATTCAGAAAATGACAGATATTTAAGTTAAAACCAATTTTTATGTGTCAAATTTATATGCAAACGAATTTCCATACAAATTTCTACAAACTTTATTTGATTTACTAATCCAATATTCCATTGGAAATCCATTTTTTCCACCTGAAAAAAAGAAAAACGAAACGTCAATTTTCACCAATTTCTTTTTTTTACCCATAACTTTTATTATTATTAATAATAATAAATTAAGCCGTTTTTCGTATAAGTATTTTGGAAACGGCAGTCACTTTTTGATTTATAACTTAACCCCCTATCTAGTCTCCTTAAGCTCCAAAAAACAATTCTTGTGTTCCGGGTATAGAATAAGCCCTCCTTATATGACTCCCCTGAAAATCGCCACCCTCGTCTTAACCTGACCATGTTCAAAAGAGGCATTCATGCAAAATTTCAGCCTCCTCGGTCCAACGGTGTTGTGACGTATAAAGGACAAATAGACAGACAAACACAAAACTCAATTTTATATATACAGATAAAGAAAGGCTCTTCATTATTATAACACTTTGTTGTTAAGGTCCCAAAATGACGTACTTGGGTCACGTGAAAACGCTCTGTTGAAGGAGTCAAAGTACATATTTAATATATTTTTTTTTAAATAATTAACGATTTTAATTATTATAATTGTAATTATATAATTATATTCAAAACACCATGGAATAGCTGTCATTAGGGTCTTGTAATACTGTTCCATAACTCGAAAGCGATTACATATTATGCCGAATGACATAATGTCATTTACATTGTACAATATTGCACAATAGTTAAATTGACATAGACTAATGGACTGTAAAAAAATAACAACTCCATTTTCAATTTCACTCAAATTTTTAAATGTTAATTTGTAAAACATAAACATTAAGTTTTTAGAAATCCATTCGATTCTACCTAGTTACTACAATCTAAAAACCATGCATATATACTTCAAAAACTAGAGTATAATATTTAGTATATGTATATATTCAGAAATTTGCTCTACCTACGTACATATTTTCACCCGTTGTATATGGAATCGAATGCATCTCTAAAAACTTATTGTATATGTTTATGATATACTACAAATTAAAAACGTTTAAAAATTTGAGTGAAATTGAAAATGGACATGTTTTATTTTTTATTTTTTTTAAAGGTCAAAATATAGATCTCGTGACTTTATGGGTAAAAACTCATTTTTTTGCCTTGCCAATAAAATACAACAAAAGACTCAAACAATTAAATGGGTTTTAAAGTTGATCGATATCTTTAAAAACATTCAAAATAGGGTAGGTGGAATTGAGGGCGAAACTTTAGAAGCCTCTCAATCCTGAACGGGAGGATGAAAAACGATAAAATTTTGGATTCATAAGTTTTTAACTAATATTAAAATATGTGTCAAATTTGAATAAAAAAAAATATAGATGGTCCTGTTTTTGAGTGATTGATTTGGCTTGGAATGACCTTATTCATTTATAGTGTATTGGTATTGGATATAAATCAAGGAACACTATCAAGGTTGTCTGCAGATTTAGAATTTTTTTTTTTTTGCTCAGTTGCATTATTTGATGCAATTTGCTTCATCTTACGGCTGCTTGCAGCTGATGTAATAAAACGTAATGACAGCCAAGCTGTTCTCCTTCCATAGATTATTCAGGAGTACCATGTTCATTTTCCATCTCTTTTATTTTTACATATCGGCAGGAGGACATATTTTATCCATCACTAATCATGAGTTTATGATGTATGATCGATATGTTTACCACAGTTTTGAAAAAACCACTGAACGATATAACTATCTAACTTTTGCGGTAGGGATTTGTGCCTCCATAATACATTTATTCTAAAAAAAATCACTTCAAAAAGATAATAGGTCCATTTTTGGGGGAGCAACAGGGAAAATAGAACTATGCCTCCATTGCTCTACCAAAAATCGACCTAATGTTCTTTAAAAAGCCTAAAAATAATAAAAATTGAAAGGAATGGCGTTGAATTTTTTTTTTTTTTCGTTTGTCGTTCAATTTTTTCCCGCTCGGCCCTTTAAAATACTCCTTTTCCATTCAATTTCCAAGTCCTTTATAAACAGACTTTATACATCTCTCATTATAGCTTGGGAATTTAATCATTCGTTAGCAAAGAAAATGGTAATTTACATTGTTAAATAGAATTTTTTGTATTTATTTACGGATTTTTTTTTTAAATAAATGAACAAACTTAGAAGAATCTCTTTATTATAAAAAGAACAGACTGCTTTCTGAAAATCCCATATAATTGCTAGTTCAAAGCATAAATACTCCTATTTTTAATTATATAAATTTCATGACGTAAGGACTCTGAATAAAATATTAATCAAGCGTTATACAATATCTTTTTAACAGTTTTTATTCAATGAATGCATGAATTGATTCATAGCATTCGTTAACACATATATGAAGTAAATAAAAATAAATCTTTTTTTTATTTATAGTTTATTCCGACTTTCTCATCACTATATATGTACAGGGTAGGACAGCAAAACGTGGACTCGAGGGATGGATTTAGAAATACATCCATAACCTAATATTTTCAATAATAGGCAAAAAATATTGTTAACAAAATATGTGGTAAGGTTTAATAATCATAATGTTTTATAATCATTTCAATATGAGAATGGTTTTTTTTTTCAACATTAAGTGCAATTTTCGGCTCCTTTAAAGGATCAAAGGATCAATCAGAATAATTTGTTGATGGAAATGAATAATAACACAGGGATAGAAGTAAATTCGCTACAAATTAATTGAAGCCAATAATCGAATTTATATTTGAGTGCAGAATCAAAAACTGATCTCATTTTTTATGTCAGTCGTCTGAATTCTGAAATATTATAGTAATTTGGGACTATTATCGCAGAGATTTATTTTTTAAACTTAAAACATTCCCCAAATTAAAAGTAAGATTAATAAAACTTATGTAATTGTTTTTTTTTTAATGATTATAAATTTTATTTGTGGATTATCTATCTTGTTCTGAACTCCATATATTTCCATTTTTAGGGTAAAAAATGATGAGAAACGACACTCTTCTTTAGATCCTTAATAGTTAATACTTATTCATATTACATAGTGATGAATGATCACGGATGAGAAATATCAATAGTTAACTATGTAAATCCAGTGTGTTTTTTAGCTGACCCGTTAATTTGTAATTGGTAGTATAAAGAAGGAATTTTCTTTTCCTTTGCAGTTGTCCTTATTATTTAACTCCTGAGTAGTAAACATCCTTTCCTAAATAGATTCAATATTTATTCAAAACCTGATTGAACGTTCGTGTGTGCTCATAAAAGACGAATCTTGAGGATTTGTTGCGGATTTATAATTGATAGTCCTGGTTGGACTCAGAGTAGAATTGGGGATCGACAGTGGAGTAATTCTAGCAAATGTCATACTTTATATCCTTTTCTCTGTACTAGCAAATAAGCAACATTATCAGGACATTATTCATAATTTCAATGCCAATTTCATGACACCATGCTCCGTAATAAATAATAATAATTAATATCACAATATGATATTAATTATTTTTGTGCAAAATTCGTGTTCCCCAGTGTAATAATTCGTTCAAGTATACAAATATAATCCAGCATTATTTTTTAAGAAGAATCGATTGCTTTAATGTTGAAGAGCCATCACATATATTTATTTTTTCGTCTACAAATGATTTAAATAATTATGCCCATTAACTTTATAATTAAATATATTAACTTACGGCATATTATTTAGATCAGTGGTTCTCAAACTTTGGTAGGTATAGCACTCATGCTGGTACGCGAGCTCCCTCTAATGATACATGTAGGAACGTTATAGATAGGATCGAAAAGCCTTCACACGGCGTTACTTCACAAATACCAAAATATACCGGGTATTTCGTTATCAGCTGTCGATATTTCTGATTCTTTTTGACTAATCCGTGTTTTGATAGCTGATTGGTTGAATTAGATTCAAATCTTGTTAAGCTCTGGACACTTCTCAACAATTATTGAATAATAATTATATAGCTGGGAAGAATTGGCTAACGACCAACTGATTTTGGGCCATTTCCCCATTTTTTTTTTTCTAGTATGAAATGTTGTGTAATATAATAAAGTTATCGACGCTTCCGCCATTGATAAATTGAATAATATAGATTCTTTAGCCTATATGTACATTATTTCGCTTAGTCCAGGGGTTCAAGACCCAAATTCCAATGAGTCAAATTGTATTCCTTATAAAAAAAAAATTATTCAAAAAATCAATAAAGTTTTTGTCTCTTATAAAAAAATACCCAAGGATTACTTGGCGTTGCTCTGGCTAAGGAGGGAGAGGGGAATCACATTGAAAATGGTCAAATTAATTAAGAAAATTAAAAAAATATTCAGAAAATACTTCTATATACTACATAATACTAATAATTATAATATGAATATTTCGTTGTTGTCGAAAAAGATCATGATAATTCTAATTTTGCAAAAATATAGCTCAAAGCATTTATTGGAATTGTAAAAGAAGCACAAACCTACCAATATTCTGTTTGCAAAAAAAAAAGTTATGATGAATAACGTTGTATAAAAAAATAACCCTCGATAACTGCTTCATTTTGCAAATATTGCAAAAATTATGTATTAAAATGTTCCAGAAATTGAAAATAAAATATTGTGTGAATGTTAGAGTCTACAATTTTATATACAAAATGCATCGTTTTATGACATTTCTTCTTAAAGATTGAAAATTGACATTTGATAAAAAAATGAGAAAAAAAAGAGAAAAAAATTATTCAGAAAATGACAGATATTTAAGTTAAAACCAATTTTTATGTGTCAAGTTTGTATGCAAACAAATCTCCAGACAAATTTCTACAAACTTTATTCTATTTACTAATCCCATATTCCATTGTAAGTTCATTTTTTTGGAACCTCCAAATAAACGAATTGTAATTTTCACCGAAAACGGAGTTATTCATACAGTTGTAAGAAATAATTTTTCTGTTTTAGGTATAGAATAAGGCCTTATTATATGTCCCCCAAAAATTGACACCCCGTCTTAGCCTGACCAGGTTCAAAAGAGGCACCCATGAAAAGTTTCAGCATCCTACTAGTTCCAACGGTGTGGGCACCCATAAAAGACACACACGCAAAATGTATTTTATACATATACAGAAGATAAACATTCTGTCAACCCCCTAAAAAATGACGTCACAACTATATAATTTGTCCCCAAAAGGTTGAGAACCTCTAATTTAGATTAAATGATTAATGAATTTTTAGCATAATATTGATTTAATCTTCTATTAATTAACTTGCCATTCCGTGGTATCACATTAATAATAATGCTGTTTAGTTCAATTTGATTTTCAAAGATGTCGCTGCTCTAATACTTTGTGTTGTAGACGTGTCTCTTTAGATTGAAAGTACAAATAATAACATAAAAATAATCAGTTTCACAATAATAAATTTAAAACTCCAACCCTAAATAAGATACCCCACTTAATCATTGGAATAATCATAAATTGCATTTAAGAATATGGTCACTATGAACGAGGAGGATTTACCGATTGATATTCAAATAAAAAAACTGCTTGATTGGCTAATTAGTCGACGGATTTGTTCCAAAAGTTGGCATGATGACGTATTAGAGGTATACTCAGTTCATTAATATTATTATAATTATGCATACAAAATTTGATAATCATACATTAGATTCGAGGAAAAATAAGCTCTGCAATTTTGGATATGCCAGAACATCCCACTGTCAAGAACCTTCTCTCTGGAGCAAGGATTAATTACTTTATTGTCCTTGAAATCATTGATATATTAAAAGGTGTTTGTGGTTTTAAAGTACCCTAATATTTTAACTGATAATTAATATCATTTCAGAGACTGAGAAGGACAGTAAGAATTTCCTTGGGATGTATGGCTCTAAGCGTATGAAGGATTGGAAGGACATTTCTAGTGTTTACACAAAAGAAAACGTTCATTTAGCTGAGGCGAGTCAATTTCTAATTCAAACCCTTGTCTATGACATACCCGCTCTAAAAAAACGACTAAATAAATGTTTAGCTCAATCCCAGGAGTTGGAGAAAAGTGAGGCTGACTCCCTCAAGCGTAGCAATGAGCTCATCAATGAATTTGTCAAGTCCACAAAGAGTCTTGGACTCATTCTAGAGGAAGGTGATTGCAAGAAATCCTCAATTAAAAGAGCCATTATTAAATTATTGGAGGATCTTCCTGCTACTTACAATGAGTTGGCTAAATCCTCATCTTCCCTGCGCAGTGCTTGTGATTATTATGAAAAATTTGTTCATAAAACAATTGATGATAAAGTTGTTCCTTGCTCCTTGCTTCAGTATCTTATTGAGCACGGGAATGTAACGACTTATCAGTGGGTTCATGGAGAGCCTCCCATCTCTGTTGAGGATCCAACCATGGATTTTGGAATGGAAAAAGATGAGAAGGAAGATAATTCATCCATTGATTACGAAGAGGATGGTGATAATGAAATTGACTTTGGTGAATATGGAGAAATAGACTTAGGTGAGGGTGAAAATGGAAAAATCGACTGGGGAAACTTTGACAGTGAAGAAGAATTGGGTGAATCCTCCCAGGAAATTAACTGGGATGATGTAATCACAGCGGATAATATTGTTGTGGAAGAAGGAGGAATTGATGGGGGAATCGCACGGAATGAGGAGGCATTGAGTCTTCTAGATAATCGTCGTACAAGAATCCTTTTACTAGATGAGCTTTCCGAATTAGAGTGTTTCCTTCAGCAACGACTTATAGATTTGAAGAACTGCCGTGGCACTATGGGTCTATCTCTTGATGTGGGAAGCGATACCTCAGAGGATCCAAGTTCCATTGAGAAATCCATTACTCATGTAAGATCACTGATTAGCAATCTGACAAACGGTAAAATGCATCACCTTCAGTCCATACGAAGCTCGCCTAAATATGTGGATCGCATTGTGGATAATCTACGATCCAAAATCAGTTTATCGGAGAAAATGATAAGTAAAGCTAAACTTGCAGTCTCTCAGCGTGAGGATGCTCTTGAAGAGAGTCGTGAGGCTAAAAAGAATATAGATATCATTGCAGAACAAACAAAAATCCTACAGAACAATATCACGAGTGACATTTCCAAGAGATATAAAAATCGAAAGGTGAACATCATGGGAGGAATTCAATCAGTTTGTTAAAAATGTTTTAATTTATTCATCTTATTGTTAATTATATAATATATAAATCAAATTATAATATGCTCCTAATCGTATAGTGTCACTGCCACTCTGATTATGATTCCGCTTTAACGTCTCGAAAGGCTAAACAGGTGAGAGCATTTTGATGACCAGTGTACTCTCGAACAACTTTACCCTTTTCCAAGGACCACAATCTTGCTAAATTATCTGATGAAGCGGTGAACAAATACTGGGAATCTAATGAAAAGGCCAGGTCCCAAACCCATCTCTGATTATCCACTTTCAGTTCCTATCAAATTTTATTTTAGTAAATAAATTATTAGTCTAAAGAAAGTGTCTTACCTTTTTGAGACTATAATCATCAGTATTCCAAAGTTTAGAGGTTTGATCGGCAGAAGTAGTAGCTAGGATTTTCCCATCAGGACTAAATTTACATCTCAGCGCATATTTCTTATGAGCCTGAATTTCAGTTTTTTCGTCGTCACATATCCCCGTTCTTATAGGGTTCTTAGACTCTTTGGGAGCCTCCTTGAGAGGTATGACGAAACAGTTACCAGTATTGTTCACAAAGGCCAAATGTGTTCCACTTGGATTAACAGAAATGTCATTAATAACAGACTCAGTTGCTGGAGTGAATGTCTCAGATTTGTCAGCTCTAAGATTCCAGATATGAACATTACCAAGGGCGTCACCAATGATGAGTTCTTGTTGATTTGGATGCAGTTGTACTGTTGTAGCAGGGGCTTTGATCGTGTGAAGTAAAGGATATCGAACATTATCTAGGGCTCTTATATCCCATATCTGAATGGTTCCATCCTCACCAGCAATATACATCCATTTACCTTCCTCATGGAATCCCACATCCATGACATTTTTTTTAAGCTTGGGATATTCGAGTAGCACGTCATTTGTATTGTTAGTGTGATATATCTTAATACATTGATGACCCCCCGCAACAAGGAGGCCTCCATCGGGGGAAATCTCTAGAGCTGTGACGTAGTTGCATGGATGATTTAAAGTCCTAAGAAGTTTTCCCGTATGTGCTTCCCAAAGTTTGATTGTATCGTCATATCCTGCCGTGGCAAGTATTACATCACTGGTCTGAATTTCGTGGATTTCTGTTTTGGTTGGAGTTGGAGGAACAGGGTCTCCTACAGGATTCTCTTCCTCGTCTTCCTTTTGAAAAGAAGGAGTTTTTGGAGGGGGAGGGGATGGTGGATAGTCTACCTTGGCGGGCATTGACATATTGCTTGATTTAGTTATTGCTTTCGAAGTTAATTGGATAAAGGAAATATAATTAAAAAAAAAAAAAAGTCTTTAAAAAATTAAAGGGGATATTAAATTCAATTAAGATCCTTGTCATCAAAGAAATCGCCGTTAAAGCTTTTTTTAAAGTCTGCATGCACGATCCGATCGCTGGCTGTTAACTCAGAAAGGAGGATGGAGGATCTTCCGGATATATTATTGGGAGGCTGTTGTTGAGACGACTGGACATGCAAATAAAGAATATAAGAACATTATAATAAATTTAACAAATAATAGGGAGGGGATGGAATACGAACCGAAGAAGAGGAATAAGCAAGGACAGAGTCTTCCGAATCAGCTATGTCCATAGCGGCATCAAACATCTCATCAACCATTGGTGAATCCTGACGAATCGCATTTCCCCCATGCTTGGACATGATATTTACTCTTATTTATCTCTCTTTGTCTGTCGAATCATTCACTTCTTCCCTGCTGCCTATAATATCCAATAGGTCTTTAGCAAAGGATTTGACCTTTGAGCGCTGCTTTGAGTTTTTTTCGTTAATTCAACGAGGAGTTCACTTCGTTCTACAAATAAGGAAAAGTACTAAATAAGACGAAATAGGAAAAGTCAGGACGCAACCTTTCAAAACATGTAGGGAAGACAAGCAAAGATTGTCTTATAAGTTCCTGTTTTGGACTGATCATGGATTTTTTTTTAGCACATATTTCAGTAGATGTGTTTTTTGAGGGAAATTCATGATATTTATCCGTATTGATTGAAAAAATAAGCGAAACAAATTAAAAAATAAACATTCAGTAAAAAATCCTCGTGGGAATCCTTCATTCACATGAATACCGATGAAGTTGAAATCAAAAGGGGGAAGAGAAAAAGTTAATTTTTTAGTTCATATTTCTTCCATGCAATGTATTTTATGTAGTAAAAATGGGTATTTGACACACTGTTGACTATAATTAAACGTATTTTTCACATATCCGGATTTGTTATAGAAATTTTACCTCTATACTTAGAAGTAACAACCTATTCAGGTCTTCCCTATCCATTTATATATATATGACGTCAGTGCCTTAGAATAGGAAGGCACTGTATGACGTCTAAACATTATCTGGGATTTTTGTTATTTTGTATAAAAGGCTCACACAACCTCTTGTCTCTAATTGAATCATAGGCACCTGCTCTTTAAAGAATTAAATGCATTTACTTGTAATTTTATGAATATTTGACTGATTTTGTGTATATAATTATTAACGTTGTACTGTATACAATAGTCAATAACTAATCTCTTCATTTGGATCCGTTTCTTCATAATTGCATAATTTCAGCGTGTTTCTCGTAGATTAATCAACCTTTTTTAATACTAAATTTATTATTATTTAATAGTAAAAATATTATACTACTACATATAATGTGCCCTGTTAAATGTGGGGTCTACGTAGGTCCATTATCCTAATTATCAGTGTTTTTCTCATTAATTTCATTGTCAATTTAATTAAAAAGCCTCCAAATAATTCGACATGGAGCGCGCCAAACGAAATCAATTTTGTTCACTTTGGTACTTAAAACAAATTTTTTTGATATTAACAGTTATTAATATTTCTTTAATTTTGAACCATTTTTCAGATGCTCCAGATCTGCCGTTTGTGTCTGTCATTTGTATTTTAGCAGCCTATTTTAATGGATCTCCAGACTTAATTCGATTTAACTCCAATTTACCCTTGGCTAAGATCCGAAAGTTTAAACACTGGAACATTCTTGAAGCAACTCTTGGGAACAAACTTCAAGTGGTGTATGTTCGTAAGCCTACATCCGTTTTTGGAGTTCCCATCATTTCTCCTTATCATGCTGCGGATCTTACAAAGCTTCAAATTCTAAAAACAAGAGGTGGAATTGCTTTAGATCAAGATTTGTTCGTGATTCAATCACTTAAGCCTTTTTTAGAGGTTTGGTCGATGATGCGTGTAGTATTTTGTAATTGCTTAAATAATGACATCTCTTATCTTTTAGGAAGAGTTTACGATAGGTTGGGCACCGCATGAGTTTATTGGTTCTCAAATACTCATAGCTGATAAAGATTCTCGTTTTTTAAAAGCTTGGATTTTGAGTTATAAGAACTATCGACCTGATAGTTGGTACTTCAACGCTGGAGAATTTCCTACCAAGGAAATACTTCTTAAGAATCCTACTTTGGTTCACAGAGTGTATCACAGGTTTGGAGTGTCTAATTTATCACACAAACTCTATGAGAAGTACTGGCCTCATTGGAAGAACTATTACTCAATTCATTTACTATGGGGACACAGATCATATCTTGCAAAAGGTGACGTAGAAAAGTCTGGAATAAAGGAATTTAATGAGTATAATATAGGAACTTATAACAATACCTTTGGAGAAATGGCTCGCTCAGTTTGGATTCGGAGAACAATTCCTAGGAAAAAATGAGTGAATCTGCAACAGAGTTGCTCGTAAAATGTTGTTCATGTGAATCCATATTCAGTGATTTGAATGAACTCTACAAACATGTAAGAGAGGATTGTGATCTTGAAACGGCGTTGAATAATAATAGTACACCACTCAATACTCAAAATAAACTTATTGAGTTGGACTCACAACTCAATTTTGAAAAGAGGATTTTCATATGTCGATACTGTGATAAAAAATTCAATAGAAGATATGATCATGATGAACACGTTCGTTCTCATACGGGTGAAAAACCTTTCGAGTGTGAGATTTGCTCCAAAGGGTTTTCACAAAGATCTAACTATAGACGACACATGAAAACACATAAAGTATTACCCTTTCCAGTCACCAAGGTTCCAATTGTTCCCCTGGTTTTGAATTCACCTGAAAGTCAATCTGAGGATTATATTGAGAACAATATCAATGTGGTTCTTGTCAATGGTTTTCAATGCCAGTTCTGTGAAGTACTTTTTTCAGATTTTTCATCCTATAGATCCCATCTCGTAACACACTCAAATCTAAAACATTATAAATGTATTCATAATCCTTGTGAACACACTTTCGAGAGACTGAAAGATTATTTAAATCATTTGTCTTCGGAACATAAAGAAGTGGATAATAATGTGAATATAAAAGAGGGAACAAACTTTAAATGCAGTCAGTGCAAAGCCAAATTCAAGACTCGGAAAGGATTTCAAAATCATTTGCAGACGACTAGTCATGAATTAAAATGCCAGATCTGTGAAAAGGGTTTCAATAGTGAGATCAACCTGAGACGTCACCTGAGAGAACATCGATCTCCCAGTACAAAATACCCTTGTAATGTTTGTGGAAACGTCTTTCGTTCTCTATTTTATTTAAAGTCGCATCTCCTCATACATACAGGAGAGCTTCCTTTCCATTGCGATCTCTGTCCCGCCAAATTCAATCGTAGGGATAAGTTGAAAAGACATGAACTGATTCATTTAGACAAAAGGTATAATTGTCCATTTGCTCTAAATTGTAAAAAATCATTTGTTAGAATTGATAAACTCAAGGATCATTTGCTTCATCACGTCAATGAAAATGATTTATCCTGCAATGAGTGTCTTGGAACATTTGCCTCATTCACTTCTTTAAAAAAACACATTCATCAAGATCATACAAATGAAGGAAAATTAAAATGTCCCGAATGCGATCAAACTTTTTCCATGGTGAGTAGTTTATGAAATGTTCCTATATAATATATGATTATAATTTTTTTAGGCCAAATCCTATCAAAGTCATGTTCAAAAAACTCATGGAATGATTAAATGTGCAATGATGATTGATTTTGTTCAAGAATCAGAGGATCCCTCGGAATTGATTATTTATGTCCCTGTTGACGAAAAAAGTGGGGATGTCTTATCTGTTAAAGATATTAATTTATTGATATCGGATAATACTGCTCAAGATAGTATAATTGAACCATTTAATATAGTTTCTGAGCCTATTCCACAGGCGAAATTTCCTGAAAAAATTGATAATATTTTTTCGTATGAAGACAGTGTATTAAATCTACTCGAGAGCTCATTAGATACCAATCTTTTTCCTTAGTATTGTTAGAAAATATTTAATAGAAGGTGTATTTTTTATAATTCTTTTAATTATTATTCAGTCAACAACAATCAATTTGATTGCTTATATTTATAAGTTATAAATTATAATCCTTGGGTTTTGTATTTACTAGTCTCTATATTAATATATGTAATTAGTTATTACACATGAAAAAATAAATTCTGCGTAATATTTATGAAATTTATTGTGTACACAACAATATTACGTATCAGAGTCATGTTCAAGAAACTCATGGAATCATTAAATGTGCAATGAGGATTGATTTTGTTCAAGAACTAGAGGATATGTTATATAAACCTTCATATCATTTTAGTAGGTATATATATACAATTTTTATTTTTTGCCATTCTCATTAATTCAAAAGGTGTTGGCAAACTGTATTTAATTACATTCTAATGGTCATATGTATAATAAATTTTAAGGTAGACCTCCGACCCTCATGTAAACTCCCCCTATGAGATTTGAAATTCATATCAGCAATTCTAATAACTCAATTGGGAAGATGTATCAATTTGGTTTAAGAAGATTAGGGAATTTATTGCATCTATATCTTAGGAAATAATTCTTGATATATCTGTTGACGAGGATGGAGGCGGGCGTTAAGAGATCTGAATATTCTTCTTCTTTCAAAACAAGGCAGTGAGTTGATTTCAATGACGGGAGTACCGGGTATTGCTCTAAGTTATTAGGCGTCGACTGATAAGACACACAAACTTTGCCTTATAAATATAAGTTTAGGTAAACACTCTCGTTACAAAAATTTTATTGTTTAATATCAAATAGTGACGAAGATTTTAGGACACACTCAAAAATGAGCCATTGACAGACAATATACAAATCTTGCTTTATTAATATAGATCGTAAATATAAACATTTAAATATTTACAGCTTCTCCAGAACAAATCATCCCTTATTTAGTGAGGTTATTTGAGTTGGACAAAATACTATTATGTTTAGAGGCATTTGCTTCAATATTCAAAGTTGCATCGCATAGATTTTGAGGGACTTAGTGAAAATAAATAAAGGAACGAAGTAATTCAATTTTCTCTCGGGAGAAATTAATCTCATGAACTCACTGTGCGTAGGTTTGATACATGGTCGCTCCATGAGAAGAAAATAGTAGACATTAACTAAGTCTACTGTATTAATGTCCTATTTCATTAAAAGCGTAGCAAAACATTTGTAATTCCGTTCTACCCTAGCTTTTTTATATGTATATGGACTTTAAATACCATTTCTAGGTCAGATGGGGGGGTAATTACTAAATGATTACTTATACTTAATAGTCTTGAAAAGGAATAGACACTTGGGAGGTAGGTTGATAATTTCAAGATTTGAGACCTATATTTATGAAATATTATTACGTAAATACTTGAAATAGTTAAAGTATATTATTTAAAAAATACATATATTTTTTGTGAGGTATTCCATAATTTATATATATTATATAATTTGTATTATTTACTTAATCATTAATTATAACTAGTAATTTAAAATATAAATCGAGTTATAAGGTAGAAAAGTACTTTTTTCAAAAACAAATCAGCTGTTTGATGATCAGTTGACATATTTCATATTTTGTATGCATGGTCAAAGAGTTGACTAATATCTGGAGTGGACGAAGTCTTAATCACTTAACCTCATGTAGAGTGTATTTTTATGCTTTAAAATTAAATATAATTTCCACCTAGACGAGGTTAAGTGACTGAGCCTTGGTTCACTTCAGGGATTAGTAGAAATCATTATCAAGGTGTTTGTGCTGCTGAGAAATGGGTCACTTTCTTGGATGATCCTCTACTTCGGCAATTAATAATGACTAATGGGCCTAATTACAACATTTGTAGAATAGAGTTAAGATCAGTACTAGTCTAGAGTTAAGTATTTTTAGTTGTATTGATATTATTTACAATTGACTCTCACTATGGGTGGAGTTGCTTCCAGAGTAAAGGGGCACATTTGGACTCGTAACGTGCAGCGCTTCAACATTGAGTCTCGTACTCACAAACTACTCGATAAGGAAAAACCCACACCTGCACCTAAATATTCAGTAGATACTCAGTATTTGAAGGATTTACGCAAAAGTGAGCCACATATAAGCAAAGAGCTTGGCTCTATTGATTTTGAGCTTTCCCAACGACTCAAAGAAGTATTATAGTTGTACAAAAAGTCAAGAGCGTTCGTTAATCAATATTTTTTCTTATAGGTTTACGTGACCTCTAAGGATCCTCATCCTGACGCTTATACTCTGGATCGTCATGTAAAAGAGCAGAATCCGAACCGACCACTTCCTGCACGGGTTCCTCTTAATTTCCACCCTTCCAAACCTACTAAGAATGCACCCAAGGAAATACAGGATGGGAGACTCACTCTCAGGGAAATTTCGGATCTCTTAATGGATTATAAGTCCCATTCATCGATTCAAGAACTGAAAGAAAAGTATAATACGGATAGAGATATTCGAAACCTGGTTCATTACTATAAAATATTTGAAAAATACTCGAAGCAGGACGAAGTTCCTAAAGAGCCTCAAGATCCCTTATTGCCAGGACCTGACTGGGAAACCAAGAAAGACCCTTAACTGTTTGAATAATTGTGTTTATTATTTCATAGTGATCAATTGTAGTGTTATATGGAAGTGTAAATTTAGTCCCTAAAGAATAATTATTTCTTCGACTTTTTTGATTTCTTTTTATCTTCAACGATAGGTACTCCAGTCAACTCTGCCAGTTTCTTCTTTAATCCCAATAGAATTTTGACCTCCGAATCTATGATACTTTTTTCTGCTTTATTGGCTTTGAGATCCCGAACTTTATTGGCTGTTTGAGCTAATTCTTTCTCTATGTCACCCACATTAGTGGAAGAGAGCGAGTTTGAAGATGAAGGAGCTGTCTTGTTCTGAGACTCACGCTCACTTTGGGATCCACCAAATTTCTTCTCGAATAATTTTATATCGTTTTCTTTTATTTCAGAAATGAGTGGCTCAGGAGTTCCTATTACGTGGCCATCTTTGATTAATCGTACGAAGTCTGTTGTACTATTCAGTGAATTAATTTGTTCTAGAGAAACATTCAGCTGCTTCTGAATTTTAGCAGATAATTGTGGCATTACTGGGAAAATAAGCACAGACAAAAGTGCTGCAGTGTTCACACACAAATTAATGATGAGATGAGCTTTGGCCTTATCTTCTTCAGTTCCTTTGACACGCTTCCATGGTGTATAGCTTTGCATTAGTTGATTACCTAACCGAGAAACAGTGAGGAAACTACTCACTCCATCCCTTTGTCTTGATTTTTCCATAAAATCCACATACACTTGAATTTGTTTGGATACATCCTTAATGTAAGAAACAAGCTCAGGATCATTCGTGAGATCCTTTTCTGAAATAGAAGAAACAACACCTCCAAAGTTTTCCTTGCTGAATTTGAGTGCTCGATTCACAAAATTCCCCAAATTGTTTAGGAGCTCCGTATTATTTTTGAGCAGAAGGTCATTCCATTTAAAAGCAGAGTCTTGATTTTCAGGACGTGTGTATATGAGATAGAATCTCCAAATATCTGCAGGAATTCCAGTGTCTATGACATCATTTCCAAAGACTCCTATTCCTCTGCTTTTAGAAAACTTAGTTTCTTCATAGTTAAGGTATTCCGTGGACATAATTTTATTCACCTTGACCCATGAATCATCCGATCCCAAGAGAATAGAAGGAAATATGATGCTATGGAATGGAACGTTATCTTTACCCATAAATTGAATCAACTCCACATTCTCAGCGTCCTTCCACCATTTTTCCCAGCTGTCACTATAATTGGCTGTAATGCCAATATATCCAATAGGAGCATCAATCCACATGTAAAATACCTTATCTTGATAGCCTTCAAGAGGAACTGGAACACCCCACTTCAAATCTCGAGTAATACACCTTGAAATTAAAAAATAAATAAATTATGTTTTAAAATGAAAATTTAAACGATATACAATACCTAGGTTTAAGGCCCAGTTTTACCCATGACTTGGCAATTACACGGGCATTATTCGTCCAATTGACAGAGCTTTTTTCCAGCCAATCACTGAGTTTATCTTCTAATTTGGGTAAATCTAAGAATAAGTGCTTTGTATTCTTCACACGAGGAGGAGATTTACAACTAGAGCATTGAGGATCAATGAGCTCTATGCTATTAATTAGCTTTCCACAAGCATCACACTGATCTCCTCTAGCTCCTTCCTTCTTACAAAATGGACAAATGCCCTCTACAAATCTATCAGCTAAAAATCTAGAACACGACTCGCACCACAGTTGATCCATTGAGTCCTCTAGTATATATCCCTTATTATAAAGCTTCCAAAATATATCTTGTGTCAATTTTTTATTTTTTTCAGAGGTTGTCCTACCAAAACGATCAAAGGAGAGATGAAACCATTCATAAATCCCAGAATGTAATGCATGGTATTTATCACATATTTCACGAGGAGATACATCCTCTTCCAACGCCTTTTTTTCCGTTGTAGTACCGTGTTCATCTGTGCCACAAATGAAGAGAGTATTATATCCTCTTAATCGACAATACCTAGCATATACATCTGCTGAGAGGACGGAACCTACAATATTGCCCAAATGAGGTACATTGTTAACATAAGGTAGAGCAGAAGTTATCAACATATTCTTTTCGCCTTTGACGGGTAAGATGGTCCCATCTTTTTGAGTACTTTTATCATTTTTTTTTAGTAATAATTCCTCTTCTCCAATTGTTAGTCTCCTTTTTCAAGTCGGATAGATTGATCTTTTCAACTCGCTCCGGTGTGCCTTTGACAATAAGCAAAGGAAGAGATTGAAGAACTATACCTTGTACTTCAGGAAATTCAACACCCTCAAATTTAATAAGTTGTAGAGTTTTTTGTGTCTTCTTTGAGTATAGAGACTCATGGAATGATTTCAATTCTGGAAGGACTCGAAACGCTTCCTCCGAGTGTATTGGGTGTGACAAAAAGAAATACAAATTTGCCCACAATAGAAGATCCGTCAAGGGGTCTTCCCTTGAAGAAAGTTTAGATTTGAGCAAAGGCATGATTAGTTGAAATGAGGGCTTTTTCGATAAATCCGCATAAAAGGACCGAAGAATGGGAATGAATTCTTCATTTTCCCACTTAAAAAATGAAGGCTCAGATGTTTTAAGGGATGAGTGAGCCTTTTCTATAAAGTAGAGGTAAGCAACTTTGTAGGAAGTGAACTTTAGCCTTCCCAATACAAGACTTGCATCTTTTTCGCACTGAAGGAATTGAATTGAAGAAGGAGCATTATCCTTGGTGTACTCTTGAAGTAAGAGAGCCATTTTCAGGAGATTTAAATCTCCAATCCTTCCAGATAAAACGATATCCATATTCATCGTACACACTTAAGAACCAAATGATTATAAATCAATAAGTGAAAACGTGTAGTTAATGTTTATCTATATGAATATATATATTTAATTTTTGTACAAAAATATAACCAAATATAAAATATTGCACAATAAACACAGCAGCTGCCAGCTGTTTATAAAAACATTCAAGTGACGTCACATATTAAAATATAAAATAACATATGATATTATTACCTAATAATTAATTAATATCTCATTAGTTTATATAAAATTTCGATATTTCCAGCTAATGATTATTAAATATAATTTCTACAATTCGTATTCTAATTAACATCAACTATGGGTGCAAAAAAATGATTGAGTGATCGTCCATCGAGAATACGCTTCTTAGTGACGTATTACAAAAAAATATTTTTGGGAAACTTTCAATTAATGACATAGACTTTTACTCTAAAGGAAAAAAAAAAAAAGATAGAATCGTGGGCATTCAACTTTCAAGTATTTCAATTATGTCATTAAAGGTTTAATAAATTAATTTAATGAGTGATATTTAGCAGTAAAAAAATAAGTTAAAATAATTTGAATGACGTAATATTTTATATTGATAATTAAGAAAAATAGTATGATGTCATTAGTTGTAAATGTCATTCTTATTTAAGCAGCCATTACCTAGGTAACCGCAACAGCTTGGATTGGAATTTGTAAATACACTATTCTGACTTTAACTATCGATATTTCATACTCGTCGAAGAGGCGTTCTTTTCCGTTTATTATTGCCTGACTATTAGATGTCAATTATGAATTAATGTGATTTGAAATGATGTTATGGAATGGATATAAGAGAACTCCTTCAAAATAAGGCTAAATTCGGATCAATTTCACAAGACTCGAAGGAATCCATTTTCCAGACCATTGAGTATTTCCTTAACGACAATTTGGGTTGGGATTCCTCTTTCTCCATTAGTGATCCAAAAAGATCGGACCTCGTCTCAACATCCCAATTTCTCATTTCTCAACTTGGACTCCTTCACGACATTCTACCAGGTCCAAAGCAGGCTCATCTCACCTGTGGAACTTGCAAAAAGCATTTCTCCAATCCCATTTTACTCAAGTTTCATATAAAATTCAAGCATCGACTTCGTCCTGTTCTCCCCTGTCTTCAATGCCCTGAAAAAACACATCGTTTCATAAATCGCTCTGATCTAGTGGCCCATACTAGGATCTTTCATCCTCCCTTAGTCTTGGAACCATCATCGTCTCCTTTGATCCAAAGAACTTTGAGCTGTCCCTTTTGTTCCCAATCCACGCCCTCCTTTTCTTCACTTTTCAAACACATTGCAACCCATCACACTCAGTCAGAAACTTCTTGTCTCACTTGCAAGAGGCGGAATCGATACCTTTCTTTTACAGCTTGGAAGTTTATTCGTTGTGTTTCACCCTGTTGTAAATGTGATATTGGATTTGCATCCTTCCTTGAGCTTGAGACCCATTTACTAAAGTCTCATTTCAAACTTTCTGAAAGATGCTGGGACTGTAAGAAAAATAAAAGGCTCATTGGCCTTCAATTTAAGGATGGAGCAAAATGTGGAGATTGTAAAAGAATTTTTCATTTGAAGGATATAAAAAGTCATGACTGTGTCACATCACACTGCCAAAAAAGAAATGCTGTCTCTACTACTCTACTAAAAATCCCTTGTATAAATTGTTCTGCCGTTTTTGAATCTCAGAAATCTTATTCAACGCATTTAAAGTCTAGTCACGGACTCGCTCAGCATCATTTTTGCTACATTTGTGGTCTCTCCTATAATTCTAAGTATTATCTTGAAAATCATATTCAATCTGTTCACGAAAAGGTGAGACCCTGGCGTTGTGCTACTTGTGGCAAGGAGCTCGGATGCAAAGCTAGTCTTGATAATCATATGAACTCTGTTCATTTGAAGCTAAAAAAATATTCATGTGAAACCTGTGGTTTGAAATTTGGAGTTAAACAAAGACTGACTCTTCACATAAAGAGTGTTCATTTAAAGATCAAGGATCAAATCTGTTCCTTTTGCGATGCAGTATACGCTCATCGAACAACACTTAAGGATCATATCAGACATACACACCAGGAACAACCCCGAGTGAAGCGATTTATGTGTGACAAATGTCACAAGTGCTTTATTTCAAACTCTGCTCTTCAAGGACATATAAAGTTTGTTCATTACGGGATACGAGACTTTCCTTGTCGACTATGTGGGAAAGCCTTTGGAACCACAAACATGCGTCGCAAACATGAAAGACTAACTCATGATCCAAATATCAAACATAGAAACCCTGGTGCCAAATTTGATATCCCATGTGATATTTGTCATAAAATGTTTGGACGAAAAGCAACTATGGAAAGACATAAATTATTTGTCCATGAAGAGAGGAGAGACTTTAATTGTGAGCTTTGTCATCGATCTTTCCAACAGCGCTGTGATTTAACGAAACATAATAGTAAATACCATTTGTCTAATCTTTCATAAAATAATGTCTGTGGTGGATTCTATGAATGAGTTGTTTTCTCTCTTGGCAAAAAAATATGCCAACCGAGATCATTCAAAAATCTCGAAACAAATGTACTTACTCTGGTCACGTCGTTCTAAGAGTATTAATAAGAATGACTTGAAGTACTTGTTGAAAGTCCTTATCAATGAATATTTGGCATGCCATGGCTATGTGTCTCCTAAGCTTGCCATAATGCATCAAGAATCTAGTGAAGTGATTGAATTGACTATCAATGACCGATTGCTTAAGGGATCCGATTCAAATGTGGAGAGTAGCAGTCCCATTCCTTTAGTAAATGAGGAGCCTCCCTCAACGGGACAGACTGATGATGATCAACCATATATCATTGAAGAAAAAGAAGGGCGAACCGTTTACAAATGTATTTATTGTAATGATACGTCATATCGAAAGTTAATGAGCCTTACTCGTCACTACTCCAACTGCCACTCAGCAGGAAGCTCTGTCTTTTCTTGTGATATTTGTTCCAAAGTATTTTCGAAGCAAAGAAATTTAAACAATCATGTGAGTCGTTGTCACGATAAGAGCAAGGAATTTAAATGTACTAAATGTCCTTTTGTTTTTCACAACAAGTCCTACCTCAAGAAACATATTTCCATCCATGAAGACCCCTCAATCATATGTAGTGTTTGTGGACGCTGCTTCAAGACTCAAAGTCAGTACAACTCTCACGTCCGCTATGCTCATGACTCCAACAAAAATTTTGTTTGTGAGATTTGTGGTAAGGGATTTAATCATAAAACAAAGTTAAATCTTCACGTGAAAAATAATCATGTCCACTCGGATATCAATTGTGAAATATGTGGAAAGAGGATCCCTAAAAAATATAGAATCAAACATCTTCGAGTTGTACATCCGGGTGTTAAACCTGAGGTTCATTTTGACTGTGCCGTATGTAACAAATGGTTTCCTACTCAATTCGCTTTAAATGAACACGAACTCTCACATCTTAAAACCAAGGATACTCAGTGCCATATTTGTCTTCAGTACTTCACAAGACTATGTATCAAGTCTCATATAAAGAAAGTGCATGAGAGAAGCAAGCCCAAAGTACGATCTGAGCCTGAAAAGAAATTTGAATGTGATTTGTGCCACAAATTTTTTGTTCGAAAATGTGTCATGGAGAGACATAAACTCTTTGTACACGAACAGAGAAGGGATTTTAAATGTACACAGTGTGGTAAAGCTTATCAACAGCAACATGACTTGACTAATCATTACAAGAGTCATGAAAGAGATATCCAAATGATGGAACTTGATCTCATATAGTCTAATTGAATAATATAATGAGATCCACAGTTCTCTTTTTCAATAAATGAGATCGGAAAAAGATTGAGTTATTTTTCATGATTTAGAGATTTATAGACATATTAACATTAACAAATTGCAAATATATATTTTTCCTATATAGATCTACTCTACCTATTCAACTCTTATATTCTGGTGTTTCATTCATATATACTTTATTTTTTATTTTTAGTATGCCTATGTACGAGGGCCTTGGCCTTTTATCCGAGAAACACGCCGTTGTTTTGGACGTTGGATCAGCCTATACCAAATTAGGATATGCTGGAGAGTATCAGCCAAGAAAAATCATTCCCAGTCCAAAGAATCTGTTTAAGGGAAATAAAATATCTGACAATGAACTCTACGATGAATTTGTATCATTTATCCATTCCCTCTACTTTGAGCATTTACTTATTAATCCCAAGGATCGTCGTGTTGTAATAGTGGAGTCTGTAATTGGATATGCTCGCTTTAGAAATATTTTTGCTCGAGTGCTCTTTAAGCATTTTGAAGTTTTATCCGTTCTGTTTGCTCCGTCTCATCTCATGCCTTTGTTTCTTTTGGGAATCAGGAGTGGACTTGTTTTGGACGTAGGATACTCAGAGGCAGAACTTATTCCAGTATACGAGGGTGTTCCTATCTTGAAAGCATGGCAGGCTCTACCCTTGGCCTCAGAAGTAGTTCAAAAATCTCTTAAAAATGCCTTAGATGATCAGGATGATGCCATTTCTTCCTGGGTGATTGAGGACATTGCTGTTCGTTTCTGCTTTGTTGCAAACTATAAACGTGGCCAAGAGATCCAAAATGTAGGATATATGTAGTTCTACAAATTAGCATATATTGCTCATTCTGTATATTTTTTAATAGGCTAAATTTGAAGGAAAACCCTTCCAAAAATCAATTGCATCCAACTTGACTTATCCTATCAAAGGAAACAAAGTAATTCAAGTGAGTGGGGATATACGAGAGTCTGTTTGCGAGGTTTTATTCGAACAGGTAATTATTTATTCACTTTTCATAATAATATTTAAGCCGCATATTGAATACTTCTTTTTCTATGAACAAACATAGGATAATGACCGATTAAGCATTCCCACCATGATTTTGGATTCCATTACCTCTTGTTCCATAGATACCAGAAAACTTTTAGCAGAGAATATTGTGTTTATTGGTGGATGTACTCAAATACCTGGATTCAAATCCCGGGTGATAAAAGAAATAAAGGATTTATGTGAAACGGAGCCCCATTACAGTAAATTGAAAATCAAGGATAATTTCAAAGTGCATATGACTCCAGGTGGTGCTAATTGTGCTGCTTGGTTAGGGGCATCCATATTTGGTGCAACAGATGAAGTGGCAACAAGATCTCTTTCTAGGGATGCTTACTTGAAAGAACAAATCATTCCTGACTGGGCTAACTTAAAATTTAATCTGCCAGAGTCGATTAAATAATTTAGGAAGGCAAGATATAGCAATTGCAAATAATATATTAATACAAGAGAGGAGACATAAATTATTCGAATTTTGTTTTTTTATTATGCTTTTATAATTAATTACTGTATCATTATATGAAATAATCGAAAAAAGTGTCTGTGCTATGATTTATAAAGTAATTTAAGCAAACCCAAAATCTGCATTGATCGTTAGTTTACTTTAGGTTTGTAATATGGGCAGTGCGATTTTAAAGTGGCACTCTAGGGCAAAGATTAATGTAAGGAGCTTTTCGTTTTTTTAAGAAAATAATTTTGAATCCTCTTTTCTTTTTTTCTTTATTTGTGCTGGGGCCCTTTTAATGCTTATTGTTTTCAATACCTTTTTTTTTATTATAAAAAAAAATCTTCTCTTTGTACTAAAACCGGCTTTGTATTTTGTTGTTCTACCTGTAAGAATCCAAAGGACTACTTTCGATTAAAAGTTCCATATTTCCTGCTAAACTCCCTCCCATAACTCATAAGTTCCCAAAGTAGGCTGAATTTTTTGAAATTATGTAAATGGGGTATGATACTGATTGACTGGATCCTTGGAATATATAGTCGATAATAAGTGTTTCTTGACAGTTGTCCCGCCTAAAAAAATACCCCTTACTATAATTTCTCAGCTCCATCAAGCCATCATATTTAATGTTAGTCGGGATTTCTTGTGCAATCCTCATAAATCTGTTGCCCAGTAAGCTAGATTTAATAAGACACTTTCTCCATCTTAAAAATCAACATCCGAGTGGAGCAAAACTATCAAGTAAAGGAAAACTTCAAATAATTATATGGAAAAAATATTGGGAATAGAGCAAGCATTCCAACAAGCGACAAAATTTAAAATAAAAAATTATCAGATTTCTTAAAGAGACGATCAAAGACGGTAAAAACAAGATAAATTCAACTTACCTACAGCGATCTAATAAAAATATGTGAATGAATATTTGTCAAAGCTTTTTTGACAAGGCCTTATGCCGACGCTTCAAATATATTAAGGAAATGAGTTATTTTCAAATGAAAAATTCCACTTGTGACGCATCCAGAAGAATTCAGAAGAATGAACATATTTTCTACAAGGATCCCAATTTTAGTGGTAGGCAGTACCGTCTTATTGTTACCCCGTTCATTACAATATAAGATTTAAAAATCATGACTATGATAATTAATTTTAATTGAAATGAACTACATGTCCGTTTTTAGCGTGCTCGGAATTGTTAATATATACCTGAGGCATAGATACAAGTCCGGAGCCATTTTCTCTCTTTCCTTTTAAAAAAATATTTTCACTTACCGGTTGTAGAAAAAGTAATGAGACCTTCTAAAAATACAGTTTTGAATAGGATTGTTGATTATATCTTTAAGTTCCGATTTTTTTAATAGCTTAGATTCTAAGCCTTTGATTGATGAACAAATGATGTAAACAAAATTCTGTATATGTCGCAATGGAGGCAAGAAGAGCCATCATAAGCAATTTAACCCGTGCTGGGAGGACAACCTCGGACATGATGAAGGCCTTAAACGTCAGCAAGGCTACAGTATGTCGGGTCAGAAAACAATTGGCTGAGGGGGACAACCTTAAGAACAAACCCAAGTGGGGAAGACCCACCAAAGTGAAGGCTGAAGACATCATGGAGGCCTTTAAGATAAACCCAACGATGAAGATGTCAGAGTACATCAGTAAGAAGAAGTTGCATTGGTCTACTGTGGGCAAGGCTATCTGAAAGGCTGGGTGAAGGTCGCTAAGAAGAGTTGCGGTGCCACTCCTGTCCCAACTTCAAAAAGAACTCCATCTTCAGGGATGTTAACAACTCTTGAATGATATGAAGTACAACAGCGACCGTGTAATTTTTTTCTCTGATGAAAAGACCTTTACCGTTCTTCTCCCCCTCTACAACAAGAAAAATGATCGGGTTGTATGCTTTGGCAATGCTGACAATAGCATTAGGACAGTCACCAAGACCAAACATCCGACCTCTGTGATGATGTTAGGGGTTGTGGCATTAAATGGAGAAAAACTGCCTCCGATTTTGTTTCCTGTTGGATACCAGTTACCAGCAGCAGACTACTTGATTGTGTTGAATGAAAATGTGGTCCCATAGATCACAAAGATAATGAAAAAGTTCAACAAGGACACGTTCGTTTTCAGTTTTGGATGGGTGGCAAATTGAGAAAAAGGCCTGTAAAGTCTGTCACCCGAATATTGATGCCCTGAAGACTTCCATTAACCAGCAGTGGAGGATCATGAAAAAGGACTACTTTACCAATGTATCCAAGGGATTCCGGAGAGCGGTTGGAGGCTGATGGGGTTCAGATTCATACTTAATGTGCATTGTTATAGTAAAAAAAAATTCTATGTACAACAATATCCTGATGAATTATGAGTATTTTAATAACTATTTATAGGCAGGTCTCAGTACTTTTTCTACACCCAGTATTGTAACGATTGAGTTAAGAGTGTGTACTAGAAATGAAAGATTAATAAATTTGAAGTCAATTTCATTTAAATCATAGGGACATAGTGAATAGAAATACAAGGTTAGACCATCTTGTAATCGGGCTTGCTAGAAATTTCAATCTGATGTATTCTACGAACTGATAGGCAAGACAGGCAGATTTTGACAAAACACGCAACCACTCATAGTCTATGACGTCACTATTGCTAGAATTTTCAATTTAATGTATCGTACCGACTGCTAGGCAAGAAAAGCAGATGTTGATAAAACACGCAACCACTCATTACTATGACGTCAATATTAAAAACGTGGTGGAAGTCAAACACTATTCGTACACGCGTTATGGTATAACCTTATATTTCTATTAACCTTGATGAGTATTAGTTATGGATTAAAATACAACTAATAATAATATAACTTATATTCAATACTGCACTAATACAAGCGGCAAACTGTATAATCTTTATTCGAGGGATATGTTATCAAAACAATAATCAAAAAAGAAGAAATAGCACACGTAACAACAGTTTTTCCTTTTCTAATCTCAAAACAGTTATTTATCCAAACTTGAAACCCAGCTTTGGGCTTATATGACTTAGTTATCAAAGACAGTAAAAGATATCTTTGTTGCCTTATAGTAAGTAGATTTGGGTTTTTTTTGTAAAATCGGGAAGAGAAGGTGGAGGGCATACATTTGGTACACCTAACTCAAGACCGTTGTTAATATCAGCTTCCTGTTTTATGATTTTGGAGAGAGAAAATGAATTACTGCTATAACGAGGAGAATCTTGCACATTTAAATTGGCATTAGTGCAGAGAAAATATTATAATTATATTCAAATTCATATATATTCATTTTTAAATCAATTCACACAAAAGATAGATGATAATCCTTCTTTTTGAGGGAGATATTAACATCCCCACGAACGATTAAATACTGAGCAAATAATAAAAAAGAGTACATGCATCAACCGTTAGTGCTTTTCTATTTACTATACTTAGTTCTTTCTTTACACGGCCCCCATCTTTACTTAAAAGTTATAACTAATAAATGATGAGTCATAACATTCCTCCATGAAAGCATGCCAATTTAACTTGTTTTTATCTTTTCTAAATCTGAATTAAGGTAAATATGGATCCTATATTTTGGGGTTTATTAAGTTTTCTAGTAAAGAAATACAAAACTTTAAGCTCAATATAAGGCAGGTACTACGCATCAGACATATCCACATTATACAAAATTCGCTTGAATAAAAAAAAATTACCCAAGTTCCTATTTATAATACTACACTAGAGATGGTGTTGCTTAAACATATAAGATGTGAACGGCAATGAACTTTTCTTGATAGTAGTTATATTTTAATGTATAATTCATATACTATAATGAGTAAAGTTGTCAAAAGTTTACTGTATATGACTATCGAATAAAAGTCATGTCATTATTATGTAGCATTCAATTTAAACGTATGGTATTATAAGTTATAACCCCTGATAGAAAGTATTTGGAGTAATATAATTACGATATAACTTTTACTTATGCGGAGTAAATTTACAGAGAAAAATTTATATAATACTAGCAAGGGGTTATCCGGCGTTGCTCAAGCCAAGGAGGGAGCGTGAAATCACATTGACAATGATCACTGTTATTTCTTCTTAATGTTTAGACCCCTTCGCTGCGGGCGAGCATTATAAATGTTAAAATATAGTGCCTGTATCTTAGATGAAATGTATTATTATTAATTTAAAAAAAAAAAATATTATAAGCTTCAAATAACATGCCAACATACTGGGGTCGTTTGAAAAGTCCTTACAAAAACAAAAACTACTTAATTGTTTGGGTTATACTTTTTTTATTTTTCAACATAGTGTTCTTTTAGGCATGTAAATTTCGTCCAATGCTGATCAAGTATTGTGGTTCCCTTCCGAATAATAAGATTTGTCCAAGTATGAAAAATAACCATTCGTGTCTGAAATCACCTCCTCGTTTGAATAAAATCTTTTTTCTATCCAGCCATTTCTTCAAATTTGGGAACAAATATCAGCCCGAGGGAGCTACGTCTAGAGAATAGGGGGGATTTGAATCGAGTTGTAACCATATCTCTATTAATTTTGCGGCCATAACTGCTGAGGTGTCCTACTGGAAAATGACTTTTTTGTGGGCCAATCGTTGTTGTTTTTCTTGCAGCTCGGTTTTCAAACAGTCAAATAACGATGAATAATATGCACCTGTGATAGTTTTACCCATCACCATATAAAGGATTTTTTCAATGAATTCGGGTGTTAGTGACCTCAACAGGGCGTACAGAACGTTCAACGTCACTTGTGGACATGTCGAAGAGTCTGGCTTCCAAATCCCTATTGGGAGAACAGCAGTTTTACTTTGATTCATTATCAAGCCAGACCTGTGAGAATATTTTTCAAAATACTTAAGAATGACTTCAATTCTTCTAACTAACTTAAGCTCAGCGTTGGCTTCGATAATTAATGTGACATCATCTGCATAAGTATCGAGTAAATGTTAAGAATTGTCTAAGGAAATTCCAAAGCCCCTATATCTCCTAAGCAGAAATATACAAATTCTTGAAATTCCGGCAATAAATAATAAAGGTGCTGCTAGACATCCTTGCCTGCAGCTCCTTTTGGGAAGAATAGGCCCATTTACACAACCATCGATCTCGATTGTAGATGATCCATTATACAGCAAGGCTCTTATAGGATTGAAAAAACGCTTAGGCAATAGCTTTTTAACAGCCCGAAGTATATGGCTGTATCTAATAGCATCAAATGCCTTGCACAATGATTGCCCCAATTTTTTTATTCTCCTTCAAAGAATCAACACATGCTTTAATATTTCGAGATATATCAGCTATTTTCCAATCTCTTAGAAATCCTTTTTGATGGTTCCCTATCTTTTGATTGAGGATAGGCTTGATTTGTTTTGAAATTACTCCTGCTAGGATTCCATATGTTTCGTTCAAAACCGTTTTTGGCCTTCAATGACCAAACTGAGTACTGTTTCCTTTCTTAGGAATGAGGGAAATTTTACCTCGGGTTATAGAAGAAGGTAATTTTCCATACTTCTCGATCGAAATTCCAAACTTTAAGAGAAATCTCTTCCTCTGCAATATCAGATATTCTATATGCATTAAAAGTATCAGCTGCAAAAAAACTATGAAAAACATGAAATATTATCTCTTCAACACTTTTATTGAACAGGATCGATTCTCTCCTTTTTGCCCTTCTAAACATATCAGCAGTAATTTTAATATTTTTAAAAGACGACAAGCCAACCGGTTTGTTGGTTGAAGGGGGTCGAAAAGCACATCCAGTCCGTGTTCAAGGGCTTTTATAAAGTCTTCTTATTCTATAACCCACCTGGATGGCCCATATTGCCGAATTTAAGGACTTAAACGATCTTGTGATCCGAAAAGATAAAACGATTTTGTATTTTTTTTTTATATGCTTGGAGAAACTAGAGCAAGGTCTTATCCTTGATGATCCATTTCTCCAAGAAAATATGTCATGAGGACTTACAATTTTAACAATATCAGTGAGATTTAGTTCCCCTACAAGCTAAAGTTAGAAGTGTAAGTTAGCGTGTCCGAATTTTTTATCTACATTCATGTCACCTATAAGTAAGGGTGATAATTTTGGTAAGAATAGAAAAGCGTGCGAGGAGAAAAGAAGAATTACTTATGGTATCATTGATTAAATAATATACATCTTCTTCTATCAATCATGAACGTTATCATTCCCGCCTGTATTATTCAATATTAATATAATATGAGATGGTGATAGAGAACTGAATAAAATCCCCAAAATGACGTCGCCTTCTGTCTGGATTTATGAAAATGGAGGCCCAGGAATTTGGAAAATACTTACCGGATGAGAAACAGATGGTTTGTCGGATTTGTCGATATAAATGTGCCTTTAGTCCCCTGTCTAGAATTACACGCCACTCATTATCCTCATCTCATAACAAGAGTGTGGATATTCATCTATAAAATCAATTTGACGATGAATACATCAAGTCAGACTTTAACTTTGATCTCACAACGATGCTTATTGCATGTAATATAACCTTATCCATTGCTAATCATCTACGTTCAAAAAATTTATGGAGAAATACAAGGGTAAACATATCCCTTCCCGAGGAACCATCATTAAATTAATGGAGGATGTTGGTACTGATGTCATATATAGAAATACATATAAAAATGTTTTGAGTCATCCACACCAAATGATGATCAAGTTATCAGTAAAAAGTATTTACGAATATCGAAATGGAACTCTGAATTTTGTACTATCTCACAGTAAGTATTCAATTTTTTTTTAAATCTAACCATAAAATATGATTCTATTTTAGGTAAACATATCAAGAATTATGATACACAACTCAGTAAAGGGCAAAAACAACTGCTTAAATGGTCACAACAACGGGGGTAGTAGCTTTGGATGGTTTGCAACTAGTTTGTCTGAGACTACTTACTTCGCTTTAAGACTTGGGTATGATAATTAGGTTTTCCAATATTACATAGTCAATAAATATTACTTTTTTATCACTAAAGGCTTAGCTATGGTTGATGGGCTCCAAGAAATGGTGTTCAGAAAACTCATAAAAGGCAAAAACAACTGTTTAAATGGTCACAACAACGAGGGTAGTTACATTGGGTGTTGCATTATAATTAACAATTGTGTATATCCATCATGATAATAGTATGTTGTTATATAAGCATACCTAAATAACGGGGGAAATCTTTTTGATGCTCTTAATAGGGAGTAATATCGCCGGACATTACTACATAATTAGCTTTTGCTCTAAATCTTTACGATGAATTTATTTATAAAAATTTTTTATTAGTATATTTATTGTCTAATTTTATGATTTTGACATTTACTTTATTATTAATAATTAGTTAGATCTCATCGGTAGAGATATATCTATCCTGTGCACAATTGTATATAGCAACTTCCACATGAAGAAGAGGGGTGATTATCTTTTTGATTAAACTCCACGTCTCGCTTGTGTATTGCAACCTAAAGTTATGACATATTTAACTGAATTCCGATGTCAGAACAAGAAAATATTATTTGGATCAATCTATTATTTCAATATTCTGTATTTATAATTTATTATTATTAATAGTTATATGATTTTAATTGTTTAATTTTGTATATTTAACTTTAATGTTTAATGGTTTATTTTTAGTATGTAGATTATATTTAATTAAAGCCTTCTTTTTTAAACTTTGAGCTTCAAATATATTTCAAATACTCTACTTTGTCGTTTCATTAGCTATTATTCTGAGAATAAGGTTCATAATGAATTACAATTTCATGGAGTGTGACGTTTTCAAATCTACTGTAACGGATAAAAAACGTCGAAGTCAATTATACGTAGTATATCTTCATTAAACATTTTGCTAATAAATACATTAGTTATACCCTCAAAAATCATAATAAAGCAGGCAGATGATAATCACATCAGTATTTTAAACAATGATACCATATGTCTTTTTTCCCCCCTCCTCCTCGCACGCGTTTTTCTCTACAATATTATCAACTATACCTATAAGGATTCATGGAAGGGAATCACACTTACGATTGTACAACATTGATTGATAGAAAGCATGATATCTTATATTTGGTCCATAAGCATTGATTAAGGAAAACCTTAAGGCATTGTTATTAATTTCAATTATGTGCCATTGACTCTTGGATGAGTACTCTTTGGACAAAGAAGAGGACTCCGGTTTCTTAGAAACCAGTGATAGAATGTCTCTGGAAGAGTAATACCAAGTAATAAAATAGAATCGAAATCACGAGGAAGACAGAACCCACAATAACTTTTACAGGTTGAAGAAACCTTGGTTCTTGCGTTTTGTAAACAAATTATAGTAGGATTAAGTTTTAAAAGTCTTTTAATTAAAGCATGTCTGATCTTTTTGTCTCTACGACCTCTTGTGTTTAGTGAAAGTATTTTGACTGTTTCCACGATTGCAAATATTAATTCTTCTGTCCTTCCCTAGGATTTTCTCAATTCTCTGGAGAAAGACTAGTATCAGGAGTATTTTGTAACTGACCCTGACTTGTACGTGAGGTCATAGTGATTTCAACATTAATTATAGGTTTCTTTTTCTTTGTTGGTTTCATATTTTTATTCAAACATTATTTTAAATATGATAAAACTGCTGTGTTTTGTACAAGACATTTCATCAAATTTTCCTGCTGATATAAAAAAAAATTTCAGCGTTGAGAGTTGCTACACCTCTTTGTTGTAACAGTTTGATTGGAGAGTATCTTTATTATATTAATTATAAAAAGCTATTGACTGTATATTATTCAGTTTGTCAATAGCAGACACGGAATTCCCTTTATTGCGTCAATGATGAAGCATCAAGCAAACTTTCATACAAAACGAAACCGAAAAAGGCCCAAAATCACTTGGTAGTTAGCCAAATATGGACCAATTTTCCCCCCACCTAGAGTTATTAGTCAACCATGAGTAGTTAGTCAAATAAGTAAATCATACCAACTGCCATTTATATCTTATGTACTCCCAGACTGTCACTGTCATGTTATTTCTTCCCCATTTTTAAAATGAATTAAATATCATAACAATCTACATAGTAGTTTATAATATTGCTTAGTAATATTTCATTAAAAGAGGAGTTATGATTAGTTATAATATTATTTCTACGAAGAAATGGCCAAAATTTCTTAATTGGCTATTTTATTAAAATAGCCAATATAAATATTATATAAGCCACGAGGAATCTACAAGAAATTGTATTCCTGTTCTTTTGGAAACGGAGCATAAGTATAGGGTAACTTATTACTTTGTGTATATATCAAAAAGAATAAAGTATGAAATAGCCATGACGTATCAAGGGAGAAGAGGGAATCGACAGCTGACAACAAAATAAATAGGATATATTTGTGGTAGTGAAGTAACGCAGTACTACGGCTTGCTTACACACACCTAGGATTTCCCAGCACACACGGATTTAAGTTCCCTTAATAAATCGCTTAACCTCGATTATTACTATGAAGTGATTAGATATAATTAATTAATGTCGCTATAATTTTTATTTATCTATATATATATAATATATCTATAATTTGAAGGTACAATTTCAGGTAGGGATATATTTTTAAGGAGAGTTAGGATCGGATGATGGAGTTTTAGATGGCTTGAAGGCGGATTTGACGTTTATTTTTGTATCAAAAACTTGAGGGAAGCAGCCTCCATTTCTCTATTATAAAAAATAATCCATAATAATAGGTTAAATAATTACATTTAATCAGATAAAAACTTACCACTGCATCCAAGACACATTGACGGGTACTTGGAGTAGCACAAGAGAAGTATGACCATTTTTTTCCAGGGAATCGGGTGGAAGGATTAGCATCTGGGCAATCTCCATTACGAGCGGCCTCATCTGTAATATAACACCATTGTCCTCCATTGAATGTTCTAAAAAGGATAAATAATATAAATTAGTTAAGTCTTAAATGGTTTTTCATAACCGATGCTTCATTTTTTCCCCGTTAGGGGAAAAAAGATGCCATATGTAATTTAGAAAGTAAATTTAGGAACTTCATTGGTATACATTTAATCATGGAACAATATACACTCTATCAGTGATTGCAAATTATCCAAATTTATTATCAAAATGACCGTTAAATTGTCGCAATATTAAGAACATAAATTCATCTTGAGTGATGAAATTCATTTTTGGGTTAATGGCTTTGTTAATAAGCAAAAAATGCATTATTGGTCAAAAAGCAATCCACAAGGGATTCACGAGATATCATTGCATCTCGAAAAAATTACTGTTTGCAGTAAACTTCATGCTGGAGGAATCATTCGGCCATATTTTTTCCTTCATGATGATAATAGCCACGTTACTGTAAATGGAAATCACTATCATACCAGGATAACTGATTTTTCTTTTGCCCCAATTGGAAGGAATGGACTTGGGAGACATGTAGCTTCAACAAGACGGTGCCACTTTGTCAACAGCAAACTTTACGATTGATTTATTGCAAAGCAAATTTGATGAGCGTGTTATTTCGAGAAATGACCAGCTGATTGACCAGCTCGCTCGTGCGATTTAACGCCTTTGTATTATTTTCTTTTGGGCCTTGGAAGTCATTAGTCTACACTAATAATCTGGCGACGTCAGAAGAGCTCAGAGAAAATATCGAACGTCAAATTGCTACAATATCGATCAATTTATTAGAAAAAGTAATGGAAAAATGGGGTTCAACGATTGGACTTCTGTAAACGTGCTCGTTATGGTCACATCAAACAAATCAACAAATCAATATGTCTACAATTTGTACTGAAAAAATAAATTTGGTAAAATTTGTAACCGTTTGTGTTCTATTTATATAAGAGTTGAAGCGCTCTTAATGAAAAACTCATTACTTATATAAAAATCAATTATAATATGATCAAATGGATATTTATAAACTCACGTTCTGCAGTTTCCATTCACACGATTATTCTTATCCCTGAAACTAAGACTGGAACATTGACAAAAGCAGTCTCGTACGTTATTTGCTGGTGCTGCAGCCTTGAGGACTGTTTGAGCCTCGGAGAGGCTGATGTAGGAGATAGCACAGACAAGTAGATATGAGAGGATAATGCTTTTCATGTTAAGATTGTATTCTAGAGATGATTAAGAACTGAATACTAATTTCTTGGATTTGAATCTTTTTAAAGGAATCAACTCCATACTTTTTTATGGGATTTCCCTAATTCTATGTACGAGCGGAGATTACAATCCTTGAAAGAAAGAGTAGGTAAATCCAAAAGACAATAGTTGCAAAACTAAGTGGGGATTTCCAAAATGCATTGGAAATCAAGATGATTGGGATTTTACGTGTTGTTGTTTTTTACTTCTATTACCTCAATCATGGAGATTGGGAAGAGCTCTATGGAGTTGATTCATTCTTTATTAATTCGCAGACAATTTATCTCCCTGGATATATTATAGTTGATTAAACAGGGAAAATAAAAATAAAGGAATTTTCTATTTTTTATTATAAAATTTTTTATTTATTCAAGCAAATTATTCTGCAGAACAAAAAATATATAAAAAAATTAATTTTTGAGAATACATAGCTGGAAATTAAAAAAAAAAAAAAAAAATCCAAAAAATCTAATTTTTTTTTAAATAGCTATGAGTTTTTGCAATTTCTTTCCTAAAAGTTTAATATTTGAAATTTAATTTTTGCAATTTAAAAAAAAAAATTTAATATTTATTATATTTTTCCAAAAAAAAATCCAAAAAATTTAATTTTCTGTGACCTATTCCTTTTTTTTAAATCCACTCCTTCGTTTAATCGCACCAAATGCTGGAAAATAAGTCATAGCCTTCAAAATCACGGATAAGGTGTATGGATCAAATACAAGTTATAATGTACTTTAAAAAATTTATTTATCTTGTAAAGTTTCCAAAAAAACTGTTCATTTGACGTACATCAATTTCAACCCGACATTAGCGCCTTCAATCTTTATTACTGTGCAATATGAAAGTTTCTAAAAATGAAATTTTTAACCTCTCTTTTTTTTCAATAACTAACATTAATTGTCTGGAGAGTGTGGGAAGATATTCATATACTCGAATTTGATATTATACAATTCAATAGGAGGTAATTAAAAGTATCATCTCTTGCCCAATACTGCACTCTGTCATTCCTGAAAATTTCATTCAATTCTCTTGATGTTTAAGAAAGTTGTGTTGTTTTATTGAAATATCATATTTTATTATAACACAGATTTGGTGTAGGCTTATAAGATAAACAGTACGAAAAAAATCCGTTAAATGTCGATGTTAAATTGGTCATAACTTCCTTAATATTGAAGCTAGTGACATGATTTTGGTATAAAAAATGTCTTTTTTTACCTTTGACTAGTAGATAAAGGTAAAAAAATAAAGGGAAAAATGAATTAGAAATTTTCTAAAACATACTAATAATATACCATTGTTATACTCGATGACGTCAAAATCTCTCTGTCTTGCCCAGTAGTTAGTACGGTTCATCAAATTGAAAATTCTGACGAGCCCGATTACATGATGGTATAACCTTGTATTTTTATTAACCTTGATTGTATCAATTAATTTTTCCTACTGTAGGAAGGTCCTTTGAAAAGTCCACACAAAGTCCAAGAGATGACAGTAATGGCGCATATCGAGGTTATGTTGAGTTAGTAGCATCTCCGGAACGAACAAACACCAACTTTCAGCAAGATCAGTCTATTTCTTTCTGTTTAGCATTCGTTTGAATCGAAGATGCGGCCGGGAAGATTATGGCGAATGTCTTTCGGATTTGAAAGGAATGACACTCATTGACTATCTAGAAAAGTGTGGGTAAAACTATTACAGGTACATATTATTCATCGATATTGGACTGTTTGAAAACCGAGCAGCAAGAAAAGCGCCCACCATTAGCCAAAAAAAAAAAGTCATTTTCCATCACGGCAATGCACCACCTCAGCAGCTGTGGTTGCAAAATTAATGGAAATAGGGGTCCAACTCGAGATGCCCACAGCCTAATCTTCTTTTTAGTCTTCTGAGGCGTTTTGCCTTTCATAAAGTAATGATAATCAACAAACGAAATTCTTTTTCGCCCTTTTTTTTGAAAATCCCTCCACTTCCTCGATTCAAACGAACGCCAAAAAGAAAGAAATTGACTGATCTGGCTCAAAGTTGGTGTGTGTTCTTTAGAGAGATGCTACTAACTAAACACGTCCTCGATACGTACCAGTAGTGTCGTCTCTCGGACTTTCATGAACTTTTCAAACGACTCTCATAAGCGTAATTTGCGGTACCTCCAAAGAATTAATCAGAATAATTTTTTGAAGAATACAAAATATGTAATCCTCTCATTTTTAGTTAAAAAATCATTCGTACTTGCTTTTGTGTTGACGGGCAATAAAATGTGCTCCTTTTTTTTTTTTCATATGAAGTTAAAACGGGTTATTTTACATTTATAATGTTTTGATTAAATAGAATTATTTTACTCATTTAATTACTTAGTGATACACATTGCTTGCAACTCCGTGAAACTGATGATAAAACGTTTCTAACGGTACAATATTAATATACTCCAACTGAGCTAGTTTTGCTTTATATAAATATGCCTTCTTTTATAATTATGTTATGGTATATAGTCAACATGTACTGTAAATGATGTATTCCACCTCGATTGAATTTCATTTTTTGGCGGAAATTTAATAACTTTTCTATAAATCAAAAATGATTTATTTTTAGCTACCATTAAAAAATAAAGAGAGATTCGCCATAAATCAATCCTTCAACAAACTCTTTATAATTATAAATGGAGGGAGTTTTATTATAAATTGATCTCATTTTTTTCCCCCCACATACATATAACTTTAAAATAGGGTGGTTTGTTTTTCTGGTTGTGGTTTTTTTCGAATTTACATCCCTACTTGTTCGGAAAGAGTTACCATTTGGTAAGAATAAAATTTCATTTCTCTAGGATGGCATCTTTAGGTAGCACATCTCGTTTAAAGTTTGAAAGGGTACAAAAGTTCATAATTTCACCTATAAGGATTAAAATACAGTATTAATCATTATTTTGCATTAAATAGTTATGATAGACATTATTCTAACCTATAAAAAATATTAAAAGTTTTTTTGTAAAACTACCCTATTGTTAAAAAAAAATAGAATAATATAAGAAAAATTGGATCTTTCTTGTTTGAAAATGAAAAAAAGGGATGCGCGCTATATGCCGATCATTAAATTTTCCTAACTCATTTTTTCTTTTTTTTTTGTTTGTTTCGTAGGGCAATTTCAGGTAAAAAACTCGTAAAACGCTTTCTATAGGTAAAGAAAATGTATATTTAATGCGAAATAGCTAAAAAATGTCCTCTCAGTATCTATATCTTGACTAAGTAACAAGTTTTTGCCTTTTTCATAATTGGATTAAGATGTGCGGCCTAAAGATGACCACGTAGGCAGGGGGACCGCAGGATTATATATATTTTATTCCCCGGGAGGGGTTCCCTTGGTTTTTGGAATTGTTTTGAAAAAAAAATCAAAAATGAAATTTCAAAAATTAAAATATTTTGAAATAATTAAATTTAAAAAAAAAAGAAAAATCCTTAATTTGAGGAGGGCCCTTCCAGCCCACTCCCTGGGGACGCCATTGGTAGGTCAATACAATTTTGCATAAGTCATTATCATACCATTTGACAATTTTTCCACACTAGCCGAAATCAAAATTCGAAAAAAGTTGAAAATCAAACCGCTCTACTATGTAATAAATAACATTGAATATTAACTGCCTGTTCAACAAGTAACACAAAGGCACTCTATTTGAGAAAAAAATTAATAAATCCTTACTCAATGCTTCAGTTAATTATAGGATTCATATTCAAATTGATGTAATGAATTGATATGCTCACAAATGTTAGCCTTAGTCGAATCTCTTCGTCTAATTTATAAGACCGTGTTTGGCTCCGACATGACATTTAAAATGTTTAATAGGATGTTTTCTTTGATTGGGCTGTAGAATTGGTGCAACCGTTAAAAGGGAATCTTGTAAAAGTGAAAAAAAATCTCTTTTAGGTTCCATATTCAATTTTTATAGTTCTTGACGAGCTGATCACGAATCTACCGGGTGGTTCATTGAAATCTGACCACTTACTAATTCAATAATTAATGAAGGTTGAGCAATTGTAATTAATTTATATTTAGATATATTAAAGCATATACAATTAGTTAAAAAACGAAACAAACCGGAGCTCTTTAGCTTACGTACAAGTGGAGAAAATCACACTTGAACGTGATTGACAAATTTATATTCGTGCACTCCAAGCAGTTGGGTGTCTCCAAGATCACTGTTTAAAAAAATTAATTTTTTGTGAATAGCTATGTATTTTTGAAATTTTTTCCAAAAAATTTAATATTTTCAATTTTTATCCAATCGCTCAAAAAATTGCTTATTTTGTACTTGTTTGGGAAAATTGCTCAATTTCTGGTATGAAATAAATAAAGAAAATCTGGATTCTAGATAGATTACACAACAGCTTTGGTGATATTTTTGGAGAGAAAAATCCACTTGCAAAAATCATTTTTCATTAGGAGGGACAAAAATGGAAAAAACCAAGATGGTGGATTATCCACCATCTTGGAAAAAACCCTCTCTCTTTTTGGAGGTAAAATGATGCTATCAGGTTTATGAGACAGACTCTGACAACAACCAATTAGAGGAAGGGGAAATTTTGCTGCAAAATTACAACTGAAAAATCCCCATAGAATCTTGTAACAAGGGAAAAATACTTTTGCAAAAACTTTCTCCCAACTCTGATTGAATATTGTGCAATTTAATTGGAGTCATAGGTCAAGGCTACCATCTACAACACAATCTAATTTGAAGAGTTAAAGAAAATTGTATTTAAATTGAAGATCCAGCCCTTGGAAGCCTTTCATCAAAGCTAATTTGTCATTTTTACCAGAAACTTCCATTTATAACAAAGGTTGGACGTATAATCAGATGTGGTGATGATGATGAGATTCCTCCGTCTAAAAAGACTCCTGAAGATCTCGTCAACTTCAAATTCGCTCCAACTACTAATGTGGACGTTTAAAGGTCTTAGGTATGTTTAAAACTACCATTACTGATCGAATCCAAAACTAACGGAAGAAAATCTATCTAAAATCTTGATTTGTCGATATAATATTGCAAAATTTATCAATAAATTAAGGTAAAGATAAAACAAAACTAATTATTTTAAATTATCCTTATAAAACTGTTTTTCCTTTAAATACAAATTGCACAATTTTGATATTTTCCGTACTCATTTTTAAAAACTTTAGTGCTCTTTTATGCTAAATAGCCCAAAAATCCAAAATCTAGTGATGAATAATGAATTAACATAAAAACATTGTTGAAAAGAAAAGAGAAATGGCAAATTAATTTTTTACGTCTTATATATTTACAGTCCTATATTTCAAAGACATTTTTCTCTAAATTATACACATTGTGCTCAAATTTCTGTAATTAATTATGATAAATAAGAAATCTAACTATAGTATAGAACCTTCAGATGATTTATGAGACACTATTTGGTCCCAATATTATGACCCCTTTCAAATACAAAAATCAATTTCTAATCCTTTCATGATGACGATGCATTTTTGCTACTTAAAGTTCAATCTGCTACGACGCCTTTAAAACATTAATCAAAATAATTTGTTTATAGGAATTGACGATAATAATTCTTCGAAGAATACAAATGTAACATCATAATATTTATATCCAATTCCAGGAGGGATTACATAATTTTTTTAGATATAACTTCTTATTTGAAATCCCATAGCAGTTTTAAATCATCATTAAGAGCCCTCCCCCCTCATCTTATACCTTAAAGAGTAATCATTATCCTTCAAACATGTGATATAAACAAAAAATATGTCAAGTATTTAATTATATGAATAACGATACTTATATTTCTGTACAATTTGAAAGAAATAAACTTTTAAGCAAATGATATAAGAGTCTAAAATAAACACAAGTCACAGGTAAATATATAGTTTTCCACGATGAGTTTTAGATATATATGTATATTTTTTGGTTCGTAGATTCAATGATATAAATCAAAGGCTGCAAAATAGACAATACAATTTTGTATGAGATATTTATGTACTTAGATAACAATTTGATAAGAGTTGATATCCACATTTCTGTTTTTTTTTTTTTTTTCAATGATAGTAGATAAGTAAAAAAAAACGAAAAACCTCATGATGATTACAAATTATATATCACAGAACAAGACGGTTCCTTAATAAGAGAGTATCATAATTAATAATAATAAACAATGTGATAAAGAAAAAAAGATAATTAAAACTGATAAACAACAGAGATTCGAATATGTAAAAGCAATCCATTTTCATTCATCATTAAATGTGTATGTGAAAAGTAGAGAATATTGCTCAAGTCTCTTTATGATTGTTCCGAATCACGTAATCCTCGGAATTCGACTATTCTAAATTTTTCTTTTGTTTTATATTCCGGATACAATCCCACACGACGATTCCTTAGATTTTTACCCTTGTTGAATCCATCCCAATGATTCCCAGCTACCCCTATCACATCCCCCACTTTCAGCTCAATTTCATCCCTTGTTTTGGGCCCGTGATAAATTATCACTTCTTGTTGATGCTCATCCTGGCCTCCAAAATACCAAATATCATCTAGGGATTTAAATCGATCGTGTCCATCAGGAAATCGATTCTGGAGGATTTCATATGCTATACGACACACTTGTGAAGAAAAGGTACACACTAAATAGTCGGCCTTGGAGAGTAAATGAATGTCAGTTATAACTCCTTTGAGAGAGTCTGATGAGTATCTGGAAGAAACTGCAGCACTTCGAGCCACAGTTGCATCACCGTAAAAGGAATAATGAGGAAATTTTTTTCGGCATTCAACAAGGACTCTTGGATCGTCAGAGGCAACATACACACGACGCTCTACATTTGAACCCAATGAGGCATCCAAATATTTGAATCTCTCTTCAACATATTCCATATATTCCTCAACTGGGTGAAATGCAGCCTCAGTTCCTACTTTATCAGTTCGACGAACATGGATACCCACATACGGAGATTTATCACGTGGTAGTTTGTCCTCTTCTGTAGAATTGAGAAGGACTTGAAGATCTTCTTGAGGTCTAAGAATGTAACGTAATACCTCCGAGATCCACCATACGATTGGATCACCATGAAGTCGAATAATTCGAGAGGCAATTTCCTTGGGAATACTTGGAGGGGAGATGCTTTGGACGAGGATTCACGGAGTCAACAATAGGAATATCAACATTGACTGTGTCTTCTTTACCAGGCCAAGAGGACCTGGATAATGGTAACTCTCCTTGTTGAACCTCAGGTATCCGTTGGCACGTTTCACTTAAAGGTTTAAACACATTTTCAAACCCAGCTCTGTTGTATCTCCAACCTTTGGATTTGAGAACAAGGGCCCTTCCAGCACCAATAGCAGACACAAAACAATAAACGACATGATGGATCTGACATCCATACCCACAGCCTTTATTTAAGTTACACAGCAGTTTCCGTGCATTTTTACAGTCTGATGGATTTTGTAAGGCTGTCAAACGGGATTGAACGTGCAGAGAGAGATTCTTAGACTCTTGTAGTCGCCAAGCAGCATGTCCATCTACTTCAGCCAACGTATCCATGTCAATGAGTACTGCATTATAAAATGAAAAGAAAACTTCGCGTGTTTCCTTTAGCTTTGAGCTCAATTCCTCATTTTGTGACTTTAAACGATGTTCAAAGAACTTGAGCTTAACATTGATAAAATTCCACATCTCCCTCACATCATGTTTAATGCGACGCCTTGTGTTTTCATACGCTGTACTCGGACCATCCAGAGTCTCTGATGATGAGGAAGAGTCATGAGATTCCTTCAGTTTATCCTTTACAGGATGGAAACTATCTCCTCCTTCTTTGATTTGATAGTCCTTAACTATATTTGTAAGACGAATATTATCATCTGTAAGTCTTTCAATCTGCTTTTGTGCTTCCTCCAACTGTTTAAGTAAATCCTCAGAAAACTCTGGAGAGTTATCTAACTGACTAGACGTCTTGGAGGACCACATAAATTTTATCATAAGCCATATCCAGAGTATTATGAACACGAAAAAGAAATGAATGGATTTACACCTCATTTCGATCTGAAATTCACAAAAAAAAATGTACATTAAAAACATTAGTGAATTGACATATTTAATTGGATGGATGGAATGTGTTACAAGTAGTGTTATTCCATCAGCATGATTGAGGGAAGGATTGCTCTAATACACAGGAAGGAGAATCAACTTATTCCCCTTTAATCTATTTGTGCAAATGTTATTTCCTCATACATAGTTGCAAATACTTGAAGAGATTATTAATAGATACCCTCATCACCACCTTAGAAGAGATCGATTATTTTATTTATGAACATTAAAATATCAAATTTCACCCATCCATAAGAGCTATTATTATAATGACTAATTAATAAGTTATTGATAGAATGACTGACACTAGAATAAATATGTACATCATTTTATTAGTCTGAATTACCTTTTTTTTAAATCATAAATATTTAAACAAAAATGTGGAAATGCGAATTTAATATTTTGTAAGTGAGTGAGTAGCAGGATTTGACAATTTCTTTATTATTTTTAGGAGGACTGAGTATGATGAATTTTGGACATTTTTTTCTCCAGACTAGCAATATCTTTTCGTAGTGTGGATTTTAAGACCTGAGTGTTATTGGTTTTAAAATACACAAAGGAGGATCCAGATGAAGAGGCCGCCTCATAGACGGAGCTATTGGGTTTTAAGGAATCCAGTTCAGAGGAAAGAACACGGGACGTATTGAGTTTGCTCTGAAGTAATGCTTTGTTCTCTTCTGGACTCCAAAAGACACTTCGATAGTGTTGGCTAGAACTCATTCTTTCAAAATCAATGATGTAGGCAGGACTCGCCAGTAGTACTATTAAGTAAGGAGCTGCTCAAACGTTTATCTAACTCAAATTTACAAACTATTAAGTAAGGAACTTTGATCAGAGAGAGAAAAAGTCCTGTTCGGCCTTAAGTCTGATTGTGTTTGAATTACTACTATTAATATTCAATAGTATTTACTAATTTATATTTAGTAACTCATAGTGACAGTCCCTTCTAAAGAGTGAGTGAACGAAGCTAGTGGACAACTGTCTGATCCACTCCGCTGAGGACGACTACTCTAACAACAACGGCCACCACAACTTACTCAATACAGAAAACGACTACTTTTATTATGTAGCTGAGAGAAAAAGAAATATAGTGATAGATAGATACATATATTTAGATACAAACACATCCCATCAAGAGAGGTCTATAAACTACACCATACTCAGTACTCTCACTTCTTTTGACTCTCCTATGAGTGTGTGTCTTCCCCCTTCAACACCATACACAACTCTCTATAACCATTATTACTACTTGTACGTCTTGTACTCGTACTCTTAAGCAGCTCTCCTTCCTTTTCTTTAGAAGTATGCATTCCTTGAAAGAACTTCACCCTCTTCCCTCAAGTAGAGAAGAGTAACAACTAACAACTGTGGTGGCCTTTCCATATATTATTTATTTTATAATAATACTAAACCTACTAGAAAACCACTCGCAAGACAAATCACAACCATGCTTCATATAATAATTCCTCCACGTCAATACAAGCACACTAATAAACTATGCAAGGAACAGATAGGGCTATCAACAATGACTTTACTAAGAGCGCAACCACGTCGCTATTATTCATGTCAATGTAAATGGATGTTATATTAATAATTAAGAGTTACTTATGAGTTAGGTAGAACTTAGATAATATATTATGTCAAAAGAAAACCACACCATCATTATTTAATAAAAGAAAAAAGTTTTTGATTCAAAGTAAGGCATAGAATTAACGCAGAGTCAGAAACTGAATAAGTAAAGTAATTAATTATTGATAATATGTAGTAATATAAAAACAAAAACAAATTAAAACATCAGGGTTCTCAAACAGGTATATCCTTGGTTGCCTCATTAACGATCCTCATCAAATCCTCTAATTTACTAATATCCCCATTGCCCTGAAGCCCAAATCCCTCCTGAATACTTTGATTGAAATATTCAACATCAACTTTGATTTGAAGTCGGATTTTGTCATTATCAGATATCCTAATCTTTTCATCCGCATTCAGAGATGAGCTTCCAGGCAGTGTTGAAGCATCCGACTTTTCCCTAATTCTTTTAAGTCTCTTAAGAGACTCTTCCATTTTAAGAACAGCTTCTAGGACTTCAGACACTTTAACATAATAGTCCTCGGATATTCGAGAAAGGATTTTGACTAACCACTCTGACTCTGAGGCACCATCATCCTTGAATTTTCTAACTGGATCTAGTACTTTGTTTACATAGACACAATGCTTCGTGGGTACATCCTTATTTGTTCGTCTGTAGAGTCTTGGGATTTCAGAGACTTGTTTAAGAGACTCCAGACTCTTGAAAGTAACTTTATTAATTGCTAATTTCGATAGGTCATCTAATTGAGGTCTCAAACTGCCTAATGATTCATTGACCGATTCTAAAAGACGTGATCTCAGACTCTCATCCTGTACACTTTCCTTCAGAACTGGGAAAATATATGGATTATAGACATCTGACTCAAAATGAAGAGTTAGATGCCTTATATCATACCAAAGATGAATAAGGGTCCTAAGAGATATTTCGCTATGTTGATGCTCTTCTTCTTCGATCATGATGGGTTTGAGGATATCTCTCAATGCAGTTCCACATCGAGATAGGATTTGAAGAGTCAATTTCCAAGAGCGGTGAAGTAAGGCATCTATGTAAATACTTGGGTCCCAAACTTTCTTGAGCGAGTTTGTAACAACATTAAAAACCTCTAAATGATAGTCGCTATTACTATAACTAGTAGGGTCAAAGAAATCCGTCAAAGCCTTTTCCAATGGAAGAGCAATCTCTTGAAATCGAATTTGAAAGTAAACAGGTAGATTCCAACGTCCAATAAATGTGGAATAGGAAGTGCATGATCGAAACTTTGAAATCTGTTCTGGATCGTTGTTCAGTTCTTTTTCAAAATCCTTTATAAATTCAATTGAGAGGCGATAATGAGTTAAAAAAGCCTCAGGATTTCCTGCAGCAAAAACAAAAGACATGTTGTCCTCCATTTTTTCAACAAAATCCTCCCAAAGAGAATTGATTAAAAAGCTATAGCCACGAATAACGACAGGTTTATTTGAGCGAGATATTGTAAGACTCAGTAATGAGTCCAATGTCTCTGGAATAATATTCAACACATTAGCGTAGACTCCCTTAAGACCTAGGGGTTCGTCGTTGAAAGCATCCTCGTGAAGAATATCTTCCAAGGAGGGTGAAATTATTTTGTTTTTAACAAGGATTTCGGCTTCGTGAATAGACTCAATCGTGCCATAAATCCGGAGACATCTCTTGAGAGACTCTTCTTCATTTATCTTGAGAGCTGCTATGAACCTCGACTCAAGAGACTCTTTGAGACGATCCCCAACGGCTTGAAGACGAGGAGTGAGTTCCAATGAGACAAATTCGTCATCGTGGCATTTGGATATACGAAAATGAAGATGATTGATGTCTCTAGCAAGACGTTCCTCCGCATCCCCACTAAGGGGAGTCCCAGAGCTCAAAATGAGCTCAAGCTTCGAAAGAGCGTTCAATATCCTTTCCGAGTTGCGAAGACCTGATTTGCGAGCCCTAATGTCCTCTTTTCTTTTAAGAGCTTGCATCACGGAGTCACGAGCCTCAAAGAGGGATTGCAGAAGATTTTGAAGCTTGTTTGAGAGTGTTCCAAGGGGCTCCGAAAGTTCAGAGAGCTTCGACTCCAGTCCAACAAGATTCGAACTCAATTCCAGAAAGTCCGAGTAGTCTTCATCGATGAGACGAAGGACTGCAGATCGAAGGATCTTGAGATACAGCCCTAGATCCTCACGAAGGCGCTCCAAATTAGGTTGGCGTGTGAGGATGGCATCTGGACTGAAGTCGGGTCCAAGGAAATCCTCACGGGTTAGGCAGGAATCAGGTGGAGCAAATGGGACGACTTCATTCATTTTCTCTGATTCTCTGATTCCTGATATTTAGTGATTAATCCCGGGAGGTAAGGATCAATTGAATGAGTAAATGGATGAGTGGGAAGGCGGCTATTCCAAGAAAGAGCTTCTTGGGAGAAATCATTGCAGAAGTTAATCAGTAATCTGTTCTAAATCCTTTAAAATAATGGCAGTGGAAGCAGGCTGAACGGCTGAATTCACAAATATTAGACATAAAAATAATATGTCGAATCTGTAGAATTTAATAATAAAAAATGACAAGTCCAAGTGTGTCAGCAGCTCAATGCACGACGATAACGGATAAATATTGAACTAAATCTATCTCATATTGTCTGACTTTTTTGAAAGCAGATGGCGTTACTCTACCTCAAAATACTACTCTTTTTTTTTTTTTTTTTTAAATTAATTCCCCCTCCACAGACATTTAACTCACGTTACATTATTATTTATTATTAATAGACACGTCACGGCTTTGATGATTGCTACATATTCTCATATCAGTATCTAGTTTTAGTCTATAGATGCAGTTTTCAATTCAATTTGATTGCTAATAATTATTTACTTAATTGAGGGGGATTGGAATTGATTTGTCATTTGTATTATGAATATATTTTGTCTACTTGTACAATATATTCTACTTAGGCAATAATGAAATTATATTATAATAATTTTTCTGTCTCATTAGTCATGGTCATGGGACTATGTATTTTATTTCCCATTGTTACTTAAACGGGGTAAAGTAACACCTTCCACTTATTTTATCATTCAAAAATGAGTTGCTTCATGTACAATTAATATCTTACTAACACTGCTGATTATTGCAAACCACTCTGTCAAATTTTGTTATAAATATCTCTGTAATTAATTAATTATAACTAATTGTATTGTAAGTAATTACCTTTTTATCTCAAAAGAAAGGTGTACTTATTAACTACTAATTATGCTTTTATGGGGGGTAAAACCCTTACACTTTTAAGACATCCAACAAAAAATTATAATGATGATAATTATTGCAGATAGTTAATATTGGGTTTCCACGAATTCGATGTTATAACTGAATATACCCTAGTATTCCAAAATTCATCAAAATTCTCCAAATAACTTTTACCATCTCCCATCTTGAATGCAGATATTTTCTTTTATTATTAGATTATTCCCTTCCAATAAATATTTAAAGGAATTTATCAATAAATACCTAATGATTATTGTAAATCTCAGCTCAATAATTAGTTGATGATGATTGAATTTATGAATACAAAGAAAAGAATAAAGTTATAAGAAGGGAGTTTTGTGGAGAGGCGAGGTTTGTAAATTGTAATTGTTGCGTTTTCCAGCCTCACTGGAGAGAGATAAATGATAATTTATTTTCATTTCATAACTAGCTGCTAGACCAATGGCAATGGCAACAAATAACAAGTGTGAGTACTATAAAGAGAAGTAATAGCGGATTCACTTACTCCATGACTTAGATGGGGACATCCCCTAGATTGTGATTTGAATATGAGTGAAAAAAAAAGTCGGAGCTATCAGAAACAAAGGTATCGACGTCGAACGGAGGATCATGCTAGAGAAAAAGAAGAATCTCTCAAACCAACAACCATTCTTGTTAAACCCAAAGCTAGTTCCGAGGAGCATAATCCAGAGTTTCCCACACTTTTACAGGCAAATGCAGTGAAGAAACCAAATGTCTATGTACCGAGTCCTAATCCTCAAGCCACTCAAGCAGCAGAGTCTCCGAAATGTGAAGAGGTAATCCATCGTCACTTAACATACAAATAATATTGAGTTCTATATCCTTTGTTGATTTCATTTCCTAGCCATTGCAACCCAAGAAAAAGACAGATCCGTTAGATGCCTTAGGATTTCTATCTTGTCCAGAGAGTCGATGTCGATTAGTGGATGCCAAAGTGGGTTTTCACGAGAGTGGAGGCTTATTGGACCATTTATCGGATTCAAATACAGAGTTCCTTGTCGTAGGAGTGATTGGCTCAAAAGGAGCAGGGAAGTCCACTCTTCTCAATGGAATCATTGGATCCTATATCTTCAGAGAGAGTGATCATCACATTGAATTGAATGCAGATGATTGTACACAAGGTATAGACGCATGGATCAATCAAGATCGTGTTATCTTCCTTGACGCACAGCCCACGCTAAATGGATCCTTCATCAAGGATCGACTCAGTTCGAGTAATCAAGGGAAATACTTTTCTCTTTTAAATTGTTATTTAAAGAAGGAGAGCTTGGGAGAGAAGGAGTCCCTACTCATGACTCTCTTCCTCATGAACATTTGTCACTGCCTTATTTTCGTACAGGACTATATTTTAGATCCAGAGGTTCTGCATTTCCTTCAACTTGCTGAAATGCTAAAGCCTTCTTCTCCGACTTTTGACTCGGAATCGAATAAAATTGAGTACTACCCTAATCTTATACTCGTACATAATAAATTAAGGACTGCCGAAGCGACTCCGAGATTTTTTCGCTCCCTTTCTGAGTTCTATGACTCAGTGTTTGCTCAAAGTTCCTTCAATGTCTATGGAGGAATAAATGCATCGTTACATTCGAACTTTCTTTTGGAGAAACCTACAGATACCTCTGGTGATCATCATAACAACCATGAAGAACAAGAGGAGGAAGAGGATGCATATGAAGAGTTTTCAATGCCACCTGATCTCTTAAAACAAAAGAAGGACAAACCCCCCAATCCCCCTCTTATCAACCTCTATGCCTTAACAGATAAAAACAATGACAAAGAAAATTTCAAGGAACTTATGGAATTCTTTGGTAGACTCCTTCTTTCTCATAGACCCAAACCACTCACAACTAAAGCCCTCACGGAAAAAAGCTGGTTCAGTTTTGCTGCTCAGACTTGGCAAAACGCTTGTACTTGTATTACTTCCTTCAATTACGAGTTTGATCTGAGTGTTGGAGGATCTGGTGCGAATAATAGTGCTGGAGGAGGAAGTGGTGGGGATTCCTATGAATTAGTGGATTTCAACTCAATGGCACATGTTCCAAAGACTTCAAAGCATTCCTTTTCCAGCAATATAAATAAATAGATACTTATATATTAATTATGTACGTTTATATCCGTTGCAAGGACTTGGATGATTAATTAATTATTGTTATTTCCAAGGGAATGAATCTTTGCATCCGAAGCATATCTAGGAAAAATAATATAAGAACTTAGAAAATAATTGATTTTTGTCTTATTCTATGTATGTATACTATAAGGAGGCTGAGAAAGAGATAGTAGACTAATAATGGGGAAAATTCATTTAATTCAACTCTCAGACAATTGGCGGAATGCCCCATGAACTTACATTATCGAGTAAGTGACTGACAAGTGAAACATTTCAAATACTCTTAAAGATATTGCGTAAAACGTAAAATTCAGTATCTCTAGCCATGAACCCTCTTTTATAATTAATTCATATGGGATTTTTAATATTCTTCACATCATTGTAGAACAATCAACTTACTAGAGGAGATAAGAAAAATGTTAATATTTTGTAAGTTATTAGGTTAAAAATTGTCATCCCTCTGACAGCCGCATACTTATATTTATATATATAGCTCCACGAAAAGTGCCTTGCAATCAGACCTGTCATAGAAAATGTATTGTAAAAGAAAAGTTTTGAGACTTCGGGACGGAGTAAACAATATGCTAGCTTATATAAAATAAATTTGTGATATTATTATTTATAATGGATTATTGGAGAATATTTTTGCTATCTTGGATTATTTTATCCAGTTATGCTGAGGAGGATATTCAAGAAGGCCGCTCTCGCTATAAATTAACTGTAATTATTCTAACAATGAACCGGCCTCATTCTCTTCAACGACTACTAAACTCTCTGGACAAAACTGAGTTTGATGAACCAGAGGATTATTTTGATGTGGAGATTCATGTTGACAAATCCTTGGGGTCATTGTACAAGGATTGTGTTAAGTAAGTTTTTATTTTTGAAAATTATGAGGACTTCATATTGTAAATGAGTTTAATAACGAATTAATAGGATAGCTAAGAATTATACAACTTCAAAAATGAATTCAAAGGGAAAAAGTACTCCAAAGATTTTCAAAACGAATCATGGTCTACGAGCAGCATGGTTTGATGCTTGGTACCCAAAACCCGATGATGAATTTTCAATATTTGTTGAAGATGATCTCGAACTCTCTCCATATTGGTATATTTGGTTAAAGAAGACATGGAGGCACTATGGAAATAGATCTGATATTGCTGGAATTGCTCTACAAGTAAGTGAGCAACATTTGATGTTTCTCAAGTATTAAGAAATGATGGACATGGTATTAATTTCATTTTATCTAGAGACAATTCAACATGTTTCAAAAACCAGCGGCAGATGTAGAAATCAACAATGAAGGAATGCCATTTCTCTACAAACTCGTTGCAACTTGGGGATTTTCTCCTCATCCTAAACATTGGAGAGAATTCTTGGATTGGTTTCATTCCATTGATAATGAAAAATTCGATCCTTATGTACCAGGTCTCATTACTTCGGATTGGCTCCACATGCATACGACAATGGGGAAAAGACATATGACTTGGGTAAGTTGCAACTAACTCAGTGTTGGTATGATCCGTAATAACAAAAAAATATATTTAATCAGGAACAATGGCATATTTATTACGGAGAGCGTCATGGCCTATATACACTCTATCACAACTTACCTCGTCGTACGACTTTGGCAAGTAATTGGAGGGAGGCTGGTGTTCATACCAGAAATAGTTTCAATACTAAAGACTACCCAACTCTGGACTACTGCGCTATAGAGCTTCAAGAATTCCCTGAAAAATTGACAAAATATGGTTGGGATGCATGGAAAGAAGAGATGACTCCGGAGGAAAAAGAAAAGGCCAAGGCTATACGTAAAAAGTTTGATGAGGATCGAGAGATTCTTCAACGGCATAGTTAATCCATTTAACATAAGATATAACATTAATTTATTTGAATTAATTAATAAATTAAACGGATTTTTCTGGTGAATTTTTTTTGTATAAAAAAAAATCATATATATATTATCAAAACAAAAAAAAACTAATAATAAAAGAGGTGTTAACATATGGTTTTCACAAAATTCACGCTTCAAAAACCTAAAAAAAAATGCAAGGCATTTGAGACTTTGATAAAGATCGACAAAGAACAACTTGGGAAAAAAAAAAAAAAAAATGCAATAATATATAATAATATGAATATAATAGCTCATATCCGAAGATAAATGATTATAAAATGCATGAATACATTGTCTATAAAGTGAGGAGAGGGGGCATCATCACTCAGACTTGGTTTTCGGGGAAGCCTCCTTGTGATGAAGGAAGACAAATCCAAAAACAAATACACCAAACATCATGCTAAATGCAGATGCATAGTAAGGATACGCAGAGAGAATAAACCGTTCATACTGATCGTGTCTAAGAGGACGGACAGAGACTTGCGTCGTGGAGTAGAGTCTCGATATCCCCGTCCTCACATAATTAATTTTAAATTGGTATACACCATAGACGTCAGGTATTTTAAATTTAGCAGAGAATTTTCCGTTTCCATCAGGTTTGAGATTGATGCGAACAAAGGGATCAATGCGAACAAATTCTAACTGAACGTCTTTAGCAGAGTAGGGTACCCATTTCCCTCCTTTAAACTCCTCGATGACAATGCTATATTCCACATCTTCCGTGACAGTATAAAAAGGAGGAGACTCTGTTTGTCCAACAAGATGATGCTTGAGTTGAGAAGTACGAAGAAGACCAGACTCTTTGAAGCACCAAGAGACGAGTGCCTTAGCAAGATCCCGATTACCAGAAGGAGATTCCGCTCCTCTAGAATGTACGGAGGACTCAAAGTAATCGTTGGAAAAGAAATCCAAGGAGCCAGAGAAAATAACTCTGGCATTATTGCGAGCTTGGAGTCCAGCGATGAGAAGGGTGTTCTTCCCTGTAGCATGTGGATACTCTTTGATGGGTTTGTTGGGATTGTAGGAGTATGCGTAGGATGATGATGAGAGAATGGGTAGGACGAGGGGATTGGCGTCCGCAAGAATGCCGACTCCTTTGTAGAGGAGAGGCTTATCTCCCACCGCGGATCCAACAATGGGGGCAGACTTGATGAGATGCTTTCCGGGCTCAGCCACGACAACGGTGTGAAGACCTTCTTCATCCTTGACAGAGTCGTAGTGAATGTGATCCAGAACCATGCTCCCTTCTTCATCCACTTCAAACCCGCATTCAGAGGCAAACTCACGCAATAAATCCGAAGATTCCACTCCACCCACAAACACATCTTTCCCTGCATCCAAAAAATCCGCGATCACATCGGGAGTGAGTCCTCCGCCAAACTCCTCCACATTGGGACTCATGAGAACCAAATGATCGAACAGGAACTCCCCGTACTTCTTCAGAACAATGGAGGAGTCATCAGAGGTCTTATACGTGAGATCCAAGCCTAAATCAGAGAGATCCTTCAAGAAGGTCGCATGGCTCTCCTTGTAGGAGTTATTATCCAATAGAACCAGGACTCGTCCACCATGGCAAATCCCCAGGAGCCCCAAAAACAAGCAAAGAACCACTCTCAACATTGCAGACTTCAATGACCGGACGAACTCCTTCAGAGTTAACACGATCTAGAATAATAAAATAACTAATAAATGACTCTCATTAGAATGGACCATTTCAGCTAAGACACAAGAATCAACCAATCAGATATACGTACGTCTCCTCTTCTCATCCATTTCTTCTCCATTCACCGGCATTTACTTGTTATGTCCGGTCCATTTGGACCGAGTAGAGTGTAAGGCCTTACCGGCGTTGACGTGTAATATACACTTATACCCCCAGAACTCCATGCCTCATATTTTCTAAGGCAACGTCATCATGACAATACGTTTAATATAATAGGTTGTGTTGAGTTAAGAACCGGTAAAATAAAATAATGTTGTATCGATCAAGTTAAGAAAATAGGGCCATAGTATTCATAAGAAGGATTTATATTTTTATATTCTCCATGTATAGCCAAATAATGGAGACTATTTCCCGGTTTGAGTTGGTGTCCTTGCTTTTGTTTTTTGATAATTGAATTTGAATAGAGGGAATTTGTGTGAAATACGAAAATAGTAGAAAATGACGGAAGACGTCAAATTCCAAGTGGATCCCGCTTCATTGGCTTCTATTCTAAATAATAAAGAGAAAGCAGATACGTTTAAACGTCCCATGAAACTCAAGGATATGAAAGCCAGTCGTATTCGTCCCAAATTCGGGCATTCCGAGAAGAAGAAGAAGGCGACACCCGTTATTGGTCCAAAGCTGAGTTTATCCGAGCAAAAGTTTCCATGTGACTACAAACCCAGACTATTTACAAAGACTCGCCGTGAGCTTCACTTTCAAGGGAGTGGTGAACCATGGTCCAAGGCGGCTCCTCTTGCAGTCGTTGGTACTCTGCGCGCCGCTCCCAACGCTGTCATCCGCGAATCCCTTCCAGGACCTTTACGTCCAAGTCTCAACATGACTGAGCTCAAAAAATACTTTGAGGACGACTCCACCTGCTCCTTTGAGGATCTGGAAAAACGGCTCAAAACCCCTGCTAAGAAAAAGATAGTCGCTATTCCGTGCGAGCGTCGTTCTAATAGTCAATGCGATCTTAGACACGAAAGTCAGTCCGTCCACAAAAGCCCCAGTCTGGAGAATCTATCCTCTCGTCACTGGTTAACAGAGGCACAAAACAGTCTTAAGGAAATTAGGGATGAAAATGTAATTCTTTCAGAGCAGCTCTTGGAAATCGATAAAAGAATCTCTGAGAGAAGGAAAAGGTTCAAGGAACTTTGGGGAGTGAGTCCCAAGAGTATTAACAAAGTCAGAAGTCAAAAATCAGATCTTGTCCGGAAAATCCTTGGAGGCACAAACCTTTTTCATCCACCTCCCTCCTCCGTCCTTCATCATTCCCCACCTCAAAGTCACCAAGAGTCTGCTACTCCATTCGCCAAGCCAGACATCAACGTAAATATTCCGATCTGTTTGAATAAACAGAGTGGGAATATGTTAATTGCCTCTGAGAATCAAATTAATGAGTCCTCCCTTTGCTTTCATTCCCCTCAGAGATTTGATATCTCTGCTCCTACACCCATGGCACTTAAACATCTATCTCAAAGAGTCAAACTAGAGCTCTCTTCCCTCTACGATGATTAAAATTGATGACCTTCCTTTTATTAAATACTTTGCTATTTTTATTACTTTTTGAAAATATATTATTACTCATTCTTACCATATATTTTTTTTTTTGTGTTTTTTTTTCAAGTTGTCTGAAACACGTACTACTTGGTCTGTAATTTAAGGATGTTAAAATATCCAAAACTTGAGTATCGATATTAGATTTTGATTATCATTTATATAATTTGAAAAATGTATATATTTAGGATTCTTAATCTTGAATAGTTATTAACAAAGAAGATAGTAATAACTTTTTCTTCAACAAAGCAAATCCACAATTACTAAAAAAGTTTTAAAAAAATCCTAATTTTTAGTATGACTCATACCATTGTTTTTTCAACCAAGTTAAGAAACACTTTCTATTAGAACTGTAGTCAAATTAAAAATTTACAAAACAGTATGAAAATGAGAATAAATCTATAGTCTTTGAAAATAGTTTTTTATAGATGGATACCTAATTAATTCAAAATTGATGTCATTTTTATTCAAACTAATAAATAATGGGATTATCCTTCATTTCAGACATCATAATAGATACTTTACATTTAGTTTCTCAATTTTTTCAAACTACTCCACTCCTAAATAAACCCTTTACATAAATTTAATACTGTTGGGCTTCAATTGTATTTAAAAAATACAGTTTTTCTGTCCTTTTAAGTGTCTCATTTAGTAGTCCATTTAACAAATTATTAGACTAAAGTAATTTATACATTGAATAATTACAGACCATCGCTTCATTTTCAATAACGAGATTGCCTCTTCAGTATCGATACTAAGATCAATATTCGTCCCTATTACAAAGCGGAGTATTCAATCAACATGACCTGAATATGCATAATGTCCTCAAATTGCAAATATTAGTATTGTTGCCTATATGTTATCCGAGAAGTCTAATATTTAATGTCAGTACTTAAAAGAAAGATACATTCAGACCGTTGAAATGAATTTCTCATATCCAGTTGATAGTGTTAAAATTGGAAAACATCATTACTCATGATAAAAGAATGACAATCTCAAAGCTTAGTTATGTAAAGTAAATATTTTAGTTACGACAATTTGTCTCACACCGCGGTATGTACATATAAAAAATGGAATATTATATCATGTTATTTTGAGTCTACGTAGAATAAATATTTTGTTGATATTAATATATTGAGATAAGAAATGTAGGAGCATCTATAATTAAACAATACCAATGGTATCCATAATGTTGTGTATCGACACATCACTACGAAGTTCTTTCTCTTTACCCTAAGTACTTGGTAAATTTTTCATTACAATATGTCTACATAATATCAAGTAGAAATTTAGGAGTATCATTTATCAATAAGTTTAGATAATATCTTTAAACACTTTCTTTTAATTACTCATTTGGTGGATTCTTTGATTTTAATCATGTGTTGACTCTCTTTAAGACGCAAATTAACTATAGGCGAAATCGAAATTGAGAGGCTTTTTTTGATTGCTCAAATAAATAGATAAAATCCTATTATTTTCTTATCAATCATAATTGCTAATTAAGTAACAAATTTGAATAGTATGTAAATGCTTACAAAAATAAACAAGTGAATACGTAAATTATTTTTATCAATATCTCTTCAGGTTAAATTTCTAAAGGTTCAACATTTACATTACTATTTACTTGTTCTCTATTGAATACTTGATCAGATGCTGAATAAGCTTTCTACTTAGTTTTTTTTAGTTGTAAATTGTTTACAATCGCAGAAGTAGCGCGAGGCAATAATGAGACTTTTAATCCTTCCAAATGATAATGATGTTGGAGAATGGGCCGCCAAGCTTGTGGTTAGACGTATTCGAGATCATAATCCTACTCAAGAGCGCCCTTTTGTCCTGGGACTACCAACTGGTGGAACCCCTCTCAAAATGTATAAAAGATTAGTGAAATACCACCAGGATGGACAAGTGTCCTTCAAAAACGTTGTAACTTTCAATATGGATGAGTACGTAAACTTACCCAGGGATCATCCTGAGAGCTATCATAGTTATATGCACGATAACTTTTTCAAAGTAATGTCTATTTACATTTTTAATTAGATAATATTAAAATTAAATATATAACCCTTTCAGCATATTGATATTGAGCCTCACAACGTTCACCTACTCGATGGAAACGCCGAGGATTTGGAAAAGGAATGTAATATCTATGAAGAAAATATCAAAAAAGTAGGGGGCATTCATTTATTTATTGGTGGTATTGGGCCAGATGGGCACATTGCTTTTAATGAACCCGGTTCTTCCTTAGTATCAAGGACGAGGGTCAAAACACTTGCACAGGTTTGGTATTTAATCAATGGAAGAAGATATGATTTACTACATTTTATTTTGATAACAGGATACTATTCAGGCTAACTCCCGTTTCTTTGGAGGAAATATGGAGAGCGTTCCCAAACAGGCATTGACAGTGGGTGTTGGAACAGTTATGGATGCTCAAGAGGTGATGATACTCATAACGGGATCTCATAAGGCTTTAGCATTGCATATGGTATGTATATACTTACTCCGTCTATATAAAGTAATCTTCCTTCCAAAAAAAATATCTCTTTAGGCCATTGAAGAGGGAATTAATCACATGTGGACTGTATCTGCTTTTCAACAGCATCCAAGAACAATTTTCCTTTGTGATGAAAATGCCACCCTGGAACTAAAAGTTAAGACAGTCAAATATTTCAAGGACTTGTGGAAAATACATTCCCAGCTAAATGATCTCTAAACCGTGACAATAATTCCAATCGAATTCAAGAATCGTTATTATTTGTTAATTTAATATACTATAAATCTTTTAATAAATATTTTATCTTTACTATACATCCAACTATAAATGACTGGTATGTGACTTATATAATATGTAAGTATGCATTTCTCATTTAAGTCCTAGCATTTGATTCTCATGAAGGATCAAGTTTATTAGAATATCGAGACAAGTAATAAGTCCAATATGTGTAGTTAAACCCAAAAAAGGCCAAAGGATATATAATTTTGATTATGTATTCGATAGAATAAGCCACTCTTTCCTTTGTTTTTGGCATGACTTTCGACACAACTCCATTCATATTTGCAGTTGAGTAATTCTATAAAAATAAGGCTTAAGCAATTTCCGATTTCTGAATATTGGAGACACCTTACCTTTTGTGTCCGTTGAATCATTCCTCCACTTATTAAACGGAGGAAGTTTGCGGGATTCACCAATCTATCTGACCCAGAGATTGTTCTGATATCTGCATCTACTTTCTTTTGCCATCCTGAACGACTCGTTAAATATAAGACAAAACCATACTCTGCCAAAGAGGAAAAAACGAAGACTAAACATACAAAAACCCATAGATCCAATGCCTTCATGTACGATACTTGCGGAGTCAGACTCCTAAATGAAGAACATAATATGTACTATGAAACAAGGATTGAACTCCTTAACAAACTTACCTAACGGAATTGAACATAGAAATGAGAGTCAGAAGAGTTGTTACCGAGAGAACCATTCGACCAGGTACAACATCACTTGGTACATGAAATGACATCCAAGCAATCGCTACAAAGATAATGCTTGGAATATATGATTGTGTGATGTGAAAACCTAAATGTCTCTTCAGCTCAATTCGAATTCCAAGTCCAGAGAATCTTATTCCTTCAGGCGAATACTCAAATGTATAGTCTGCTATTTCCACGTCATGATTATCAATTATTATATCCTTTTTCATTTGAGGTGGACGCATCCAAGTATAATTAATGAGATTCATGTCGTATCCAACTAGAATATTATACACATGTAACTTGTATTATGATTTATAAATAATTATAAGTACATTACACTTACAGCTTTGAAGCTCCAATCGACAAATTTGATTATCCATTGGATAATTATAAAAGGACATGGGGCATCCAAGCGTAACCAATATGATTTTCGTATACTGAATAATTTTGTCTGGGCGAACACGCAGACTTGCAACGGGGGTCATGATTTTGACTTCATTCGAAGCCTTTACGTGATGGAAATAAGAGTCCGGAGTCCAAAAATCACTTATGGATGTAGGCTCTAGCTCCAAGGGTCGCTTCATTTCACTCGTATTAAGTCGAAGATCCGCCCACATATGAGATATCTTGAGCTCTAACATGATTTCCTGAATGTTAAACACAGGGGTTGTTATTATTCAAGATTAAATCAATTCAATACTTTTTTTAAAACTCAAGGATCATGGTTATATGATCGAGATCGAATAATATGGAAATACAGAGTTATTGATATTTTAATTGTGCTAGTACTGTCAAGTGATTCCTGTCGTCATGTATATAGCAATCAACCTGACAATGTGAATACTAGTTCAACTTCGCTTAATTGAGGAACAATGGTGTTGTTTACTGATCTTGTGATGCCATGAACATTTAAAATCTTATGTAAGGTACGAATAATTATGAATAATTGAAAGCAAAAAGCTCCCAGATCTTAAAATAGAATAATTATATATAGCGCATACAAAGTATGAAACGTCCAAATTTGTTAAATACCCACAAAGTTTAGGAGAAGTGATGAGTTAATAACTGTCCAGCACACACAAAAATCCCAAATCCCATCACCCATAAGGATTGTAAACATATATAAGATGTATACACATATAATCTTACCGCCTCGGCACTATAGGATGAAAATGGGCTCTGATGAGAATTTAACTATTGGAAAATCATTTTGAATCAAAGGAACTAACAATATTAAAGAATAATTATTCTATATTTAATAACCCCTTCAATATGGCACAATAGCACGTAAAATTTTACGAGATTAATAAAACAAATAACATATATTATGTAAAACAAAGACTTAGTTTATTATGTACATATATGCTGAATTTAAATTTCAACCCTTACTCAGGAGATTTAATGAATGACTCCTAGGAAATCTCTATGGATTCTTGGAACATCTGTGGATATGAAGAAGAATACATCTTACCTCGAGCTTTTCGTCCAATAGAGGGATTCCATATATGTCTATAGAAACATGGATTTTATTCACTTCACCTAAAGAGGATAGGAAGATACTATGTAGAGGACTAAACATTAAATCCATGGACCCTGAAAAAACAATGTCCCTTCCGCATTCGTTATGACTGAACTAAGATTGCTTGTATTGATACATTTATGCATAGGCAACAACATTTATAACTTAATCTTTTTCCCCATGTTATTCGATGCTCAAATTTAATTGAAATATGAAATCTAACTCATTTGATAAATTATTTGAAAAAATAGTGGACATTTACATCTATTAAATTCACGTGCGAATTTAATAGATGTATTGAGTCCTTATACAATTTATATTTTCAAAATCCTAAGAGCTTCCAATTCGATTATTTAATCCCTGAACAATTTTCCATTTAAAAAATATCTATTGGGCAAAACTTTCATCCGCAAATCAATTTTTTTGAATTCAACTACTCTGAATACAAAATGCAAAACTAGATAATATATTTGCTCTATATATGAATCATATTTTTAAGTCAAGGTCCAAATAATTAGGTCATCTCGAATAAAGACAATATAATAACAATTAATTAAATAAAGAGTTCACCTTCTTTCACTCTGGGAGGTAATCTTCGCTTATCATAGTCGTCTGGCATGAAAAATAATTTCTTTCCTCTTCGATAATAAGGATCCTCTTGCCGGAAGGATACCCTTTGCAAATTGACTTGATTTTGGAGTAAACGGGAAATTAATTCATTTTGTCTCTTTTGCTCCGCAAGAAGATCCTCAAGGTCAATACTTTTACCATTCACGACTATTTCGAGTTGAGAATAAAGCTGAACAATTAGGAAAATGATATTCCATCTAAAGATGACAAAGGAATACATTAATGCTTATTATAGTAGAATTAAAAAGATTTTCATATTTAATTAATCAAATTTAAGGGGTACCATTGACGGTATGAATTCGGTTGAATTAAACATCATGGAAGGAGGCTGAGTTGAGACAAGAGCAATATTTGCGTGAATTTTATGTATTTTTCAAAATATATGAGGTAACTCTAAAAGTTTTTAAGCTTCATTATTCTTAATAAATCAGTTTGAATGAATAATTTCATATTTTGGGCTTAATATCGGGGCCTTTTACGATTGAAACAACAATCTGATTGATAGTTTTTATTTTAAACATATTTAGTAATTATCGTATAACATCTTGATTTTACTATCGGGAATCATCCTCGTTCAATCTTTCTCTGTCACTCTCTCTACCTCCCAATCCTCTTGAGTCATTCCTTAATAAAGCTTTTCATTCTTACTTGAAGAACATCCTGGGTATCTCTCAAACACAGAGTCAATTGTGATTTATTTTCAACACACTTAGCTTATGATATGATTTATGAACTATGATGTGATATTTTTTGAGAGTACCTTCTCATTCTACAACACTACAAAACTATTATATAGTTCAAGTGTATTGATAAATAAATGAAAAAAACCCTTTTTCTCTTAAATAAAATATTTTTACTCTATAGAAAAAAAACAAAAAAGACAACAGATGGAGAGAGTGTAAATGAGAATTCAAGTAACTCATTCGGGAAAATCCCATAGATAAATGATTAAATTCCCTGTCATTAATATATATATTATGTACATCTATTTCAAATCTTAGAGGAATCAACAAGGGATATTATCATGTTCTAGAGATGATCTACAATATTGTATGGCTCTTAGTCGTATAGATATATTAATTATCCAACAAAACGGTGCATATTTGATCTAAATCGGATAATCCTAACTATGTTAATTTATTTGTCAAAATAAAGCGAAAAAACGCTCAGAACTTTTTAATTTACCTATTATATTAAATGACATAAATCCTCTAAAGGTATTCTCTGTACTGGAGTTTTTTTACAGTAACATTGATGAAATTTTAAAAAGGCATGTGAAAACTAAAAAATATATATTATCCGTAAGGCGGCGTGACTTTCTGTAGCCTGGACTAATATAAATATAGATTGCTTAAGGTCGCTAGTGTCTCCTCTATATGGTAATGGTAATTATAATCATTCAGGGAGTTGAATTATTTTGTAGCAATACGGCGCCACTCTCTGTCGCCTTATTTACAAACTAATATAAGTAAATGTCCTATTGGTAAATCTCAAACTTTGAGACTCTATGAATATAAACACATCTATAAAGGAATATTGTAAAACAAGTGGACCGCAATTTTGAATGTTATTTGCAAAAGGAACATGTTGCTATGCACTTTTTATATTGATAACCTATTATGTTGTCATAATGATCCTGGATATTAATACATCATTCTTTTGAATTGGAAATGACTTGCTGATAGAAACTAATCTAAATGGAAACACCAAATAATGTGGGGGGCGGAGACAAGGGGGCAGTTGGTGAAGAGGACAGGGATTCACATCAGACATTCAAATTATATAAAACGCCGAAGAACCCGAAGATTACCGTGGTCAGGCTTACAATTTTTGAAGAATGTTTGGGTGGAGAGCATCTAAACTGTGAGGACGTCTCATTAAATTAGATGATGAAAAGAAACACAAACCCCACTCCGTATTTACCAATGATATAGGCAGGACTGGCTCCAATATCGATTCTCAATTCTACTCTGAGTCCAACTAGGACTTACACTTATAGCTCCACGACAAATCCTCAGAGTTACTGTTTGTCTTTTACATACTAGAGATTAATAATTAAACATTAATATTACATTTTGAAAATATTCAGTATGAATGCAAATAATGAAAGATCGCAGAGAACATGTTGTAGGCATCTGTGAATACCGACGAGTCAATGAAATATTATCAATCCAAAAATAATTAACAAATAACAAATCAAGTTAAAAAAATATTCTAAACAACAAATTTTGAACACCCAAAACTGAGAAAAATGTATGATTTTGAAGGTTGAATTAAAAAAAAAAAAAAAGTTTCCCTCTGTCACCATACCTTACTTTTCCTAGATGAGACTATAACCCCATTGATATGTTATCTTAGTTGGAATTGCAACTGGGGTACATTATCATCCATGTGTTATAATTAAAGTTGACTCGTAGGTAATAAAAAAACTACGTTTAAAAATTAGAAAAGGAAAAACAGTTGTTGCGTGTCCTCTTCTTTGTTCATTATTTAATAGGTAGTCGTTTTTGTAAAGTTCTTTCTTTGAAGTAAGCATTCTGGAGGTTTAGATCAAGAAAATTTAGATCAAAAGATATTCTATCTTACTATCTATGAAATTTTCAAAAAATGATCACTTAGAATATTTTCAAAAACCAGTTTTGTTGTCCATTGACATCAAAACATATGTAAAGAATATATAATTATATAATAGTATCCTTTCCATTGACGTCATCAATTCCAGAGATTGTTCCATTTACAAGAATAGCTAATAGTTATTGCCTATTGGGTATCTACGTGTGAGTGTGCTCATGAAAAACGAAGAGTAAGAATGAGGATTTGATGCGAGAAAATCCAATCAAAAATGACATAATCTCAAATTTTTAACACAATGAGGAAGTCGAATTTCTGTCGAAACATTCAAATTACTCCGTGGCATCATTTTCTTGTGATAGGAGCTTGAATTTTTCCCATTCCATGCTGTTTTCGGTCATAATTATCCTATAAAATTCTATTGTGTTTTGCCGCGATACTAGCGCCGTGTATCTGCAAACAAGTCGGTAAACAGTCCCTATTGAAGGCGACAGCATCTCGGGGGATCATAGTTGATATTTTTACTACGTAAAATTATGGAATTCTATACACATGGATAAAGAAGGGATCTGGGTAAAGAAAAAATAAAGTTTAGGGATTAGGGAAACGATTGTTTTGTGTGTGTTTTTTTTGTTTATTATTTAATAGGGTGTCGTGACTTGTGGTGTTAACTTCTCCCTATCAAGTAAGCATTCTCCACTATATTTGTTGTAAATTGTTTTAAAAAGGCATAATAAATTAAATGTACTAATTCGATTTTCAAGATAGAAGGTTATTTTCTTCATAACAGTAATTCATTTCCTTTCCCTTAATCATATAGCGGGCTGCTGATATTAACAAGTGTCTTAATTCAGCAGTAACATGTGTCTTGCTCCCACCTTCTCCTCGAGCTCCTACATAAATCCCATGGAATAATCAATCATGCAGCTTAACCTTTTTTTTTTTCTTCATAAGTGTGGTTTCAGTGTGTAGTGATGTAAATCGTGTATATATTTAGCTGGCCCGGATTCTTGGAATAGTTAATCTGAAGAAGGAATTTTCTATTCCTTCGCAGTTGTCATTATTATTTAACTCCTGAGCAGTGAACAACATCCTTTCCTAAATAGATTCAATATTATTCCAAACCTGTTTGAACATTCGTGTGTGCTTATAAAAGACGGAGCGGTACCCTGAGGATTTGTTGCGGAGTTATATTGTAAGTCCTTCTTGGACTTCGAGTAGAATTGAGTATCGACATAGGAGTAATTCTAGCAAATTTTCTTCTCCCCCTCCTCCCTTATCACAGCTGATCTAATGAAACGTCATGACAGCCAAGCTTCTCTCCTCTAGAACATTTTTCAAATTGTCAGGTTACCATGTAGATTTGCGATAACTTTTTTTTTAACATACTCAAAAATACACACGATTTTCATCACTATCCATGTGTCCAGAATTCCATGATCAAATGGACAAATTTCCAGCCAATCTCCATGAATTTATTCAAAAATATAAACTTTTTTTTTATCGATTAGGGGGGATAAAAATGTGATAATTAGAGAGACATGTCTTATTATTTCCATCGTAATAGTTAATGTATTGTTGTCTACACTATGGAAATACAAATGTATAATCAGGTAAATAGTCATATTTTGATACATATTAGTGTATAATAAATTCGAGTTATGTATTTTTTGATGGATAGTAAGGCAACATGGCCTTTGCAAGTGTGTGCTTGACAGGAGAGGGGAGATTATATAATGATGACGTGATAGTCACAGAAATCTTATAATTTTTATTATAGAAATACCAGCGCAAACACGTTATCTTACATATAGCCAATGAAAAATTAAAAAGATTCTATTTATATTTAGTTTGCTTATGTTAAAATTCTGAACTAAAACGATCCACTATTGTCTATAAATATAAAATAGGTAAATTTCTTACATCCAACTTCTGGATAAGAAAGTGCTCCTTTGGGCCAGAGAAAAGTTCGGGACAACTTGGTTCTCACTCAAGACGGAGCAAACATCCAGACCTTCCTGAGATACAACTTTCCAAACTTTTGGGACCTCAACATGTGGCCGCCCTCCTCTCCAGACACGAACCCCTCGGACTACTCTATATAGGTGCATCTGGAATAGAGGGTGTATGCTACTCCTCAAAGGAGTGTCGAGTCTCTAGAGGTTTCCATCAATAAGGAGTGGACCAAGCTCGAGTATGACTAAATAGTCAAGGTCTAATTGGGATTTAGGCCTTATATTGAGGTAATTATTAGAGCTGAGGGCAACACATATTGAATAAACTTCTGCCGAGCACTATTTTCAGATGATTTTGTTAAATAAATGTTCTCACAAAACTTCTCATATAAATTTTACAATTGAAAAAATAAAATGTGTACCACTATATAATATTAAAATCCTTCATAGTATTTTATTCCATACTATATTATAATATTGCTTAGTAATATTTTGATGATACTTTTTAGAAATATAACTCCAACATTATCCTTAATTCATTATAGTTAGAGTGTAAGGTATTACTCATTGCTTATATGTTTTTTTATAAGTAAAGAAAATAAGTCTATATGCACTACATATGTTATAAGTTTTTAAAGTTACAATGTGATCTTTATTATATCCCACCAATACAAGAGTCCTGGAGCCCAGCTAAGAGAAACTTCCTAGAAAATTGGAGTGTACAAATATATATAGAGTTGACTTTGTTTTCCCCCGTGTGTTTTTTTTTTTTAAATATTCCTTTAATTGGCCAGATGGATTTTCTTTGATTAAGTATATGTAAACATTTAAGTATCACAATTACTCCATCTGATCTAGGAATCTTCTTTGAAGTCCATATATGTACATAACGTCCAAGAACTACTGGGGCGCGAACCTTCACACATTGAGTTCAAGAGAATTATTTATCCTGAGCGAGTTGTCCATTGAGCTACGTCGTTCCCCTTGATTTATATCTTTGATTCTGGCTAGTAGGGTATTACCTCGCTGACAAAAAATATACATACTTAGTATTTTGTTATCAGATGTCAAGGTTTATTCTACTTTTACCCTAATCAGCATTTTGACCATTGATTGGCTTAATTAGAATGGGCTGTTGTTTAGCTGCAGACAATTCACAACAATCACGTAACAATAATTACAGAGTTGGAAAGAATTGACAAACTACTAAATGATTTTGGCCGTTTTTGGTGGTTTTTTTCGGAGGAAATGATAGCTTAAAGGTATCGATGTGCAAGAGATGTGAAAAGCAGTATTAAGAATTAATAGTACTGGTGATGACGATAATGAATATTTTTTGTATGGTTGATCTATTAATGATGTAACTTTTGACAATATTAATAAAAATTGCTAATTATTCTGTGGAACATAATAAAGTTCCTATGTTCCCAGGTATTTTACTTGTAAATACATATAAAATAATTCATTTTAATACTGAGTGGTCCATTAAAATTTGAACACTTTGAATTTTAAACTTCAACAAGATATAATTTATTAATGAACAATAGAATTTCAACAAAATTAATAATATAAAACGATGAGTGTCGTAGCTTTCTTAATCATTAATGGAGCCGTCCTTAGCGGCAATGATGACTTCCAGGCTACGGAATAGCTGGTAGTCGCTGCGGATGTAGTCTTCTGTCATGGCGTCCCAGTACTGTCTGACAGTGGCTTTCAGAGTCTCAGTGTTTGGATGGCAAACACTGCATGCCTTCCTCTTAATGTGCACCCAAAAGGTATCGCCGAGGGGTTGGCATCAGGGCTGTAAGGGACCCAAAAGTGTCAAAAATAGAGTTCAAAAGAGTTTTGCAACGAAAGAGATGGGGAATTTTTTATTACTGGTGTTAAAAGTGGCCTCTCCATTCTCCATCCACTTTTTTGAAAGCTCTCTGGACAGTCTTGCTTGAAACCCCGAGATCTCTTGCATAGGCTCTCATGGATTTGAGGAGATTGGCCTGCGCTGTTTACTTTAATTACCTTGGGTCTAGTTTGACCTTTTTTACAGAGCCCTTCTTCCTTTTCAAAATGTTTTATGCATCACTGAACATTACACAGTTGTCTTCTAGAGGCCACTTTAAAAACATATAAATAATGATTATTTATTGATGATAATTACACCTTTTGAATTTACATACCTAGATAGGCACATTGTAAAATATAAGAAATTGAGATGTCAAATTTTAATTTTGAATGACAGGTCCATAAATTACATTTTCTTTTTTTTTAAATGATAATCATATCCCTTAAGGCACTAAAAATTAATATAACTCAACAGATTAACAAAGGAATGGAAATATGATTGTTTGTAAATTAGGTTTAACACGGCGTTAACTCGCTATTCCAAAAATACCCAATCTATTTTGTTGTCAGCTGTTGATATCCTCGTCTCCCTTGATACATCATGGCTATTTCATAATTAATTCTTTTTGATAAATAAACAAAGTATTAAGTTATTCAAAAGGACGGAAATACAATTTTCTTTTAGATCCTTCGTCGTATATATAATATATATATTGCCCATTTTATTATTTCTATGAAGAAGTTTTGGACATGATATGGAAATACAATTGGAAAATAAATGATTAC